>NC_064282.1:98613695-98699468 GCF_019186545.1 Solanum stenotomum
ATTTTCTGTTCAAAAATGAGCTAACTGTATGTCTTTCTTTGATAGTATAATGATATGTTGTTGAAGTATTGAATTCGGAAACAGAAAGGGTGAATCTTGGTACTCAAAACTAGCTCCTTTTTCTCCTTTAATCTTTAGTTGGAATGATTCTGAACTTTGCTTCAAAGTTTAGATTTTTTTTTTTGCTTTGCTGGGGTTTGTGTTTTGACCCTTTTGTATTCGATGGAATTCTTTGCTGATTTCATGTTTTACAAGCACAAAATGCTGAGCTTCCTATGAAATTTGTCGAGGGGTAAACGTATTCTTTGAACCAGTGGTGGAGTTAGGATTTTCGCTAAGGGGTTCAAAATATGAATAAGTAAACAATGGAAGAAGCCGAAACAGTGTAATTTTCCGCCCCCCTGGGCCCTATCTGGCTTTGCCCCTGCTTTGAACCCATTTTGGAAATTTCTGATTGTTAAAGTTTGGAACTTTATTGTTTACTTGAGGTGTGATTTTGTTAATCCTTTTGCATTTGATAAAATTGTATGGGCTAATGTGGTTGCCTTCTTTGCTTATTTCATATTTCACAGCAAATAATATCATGAAAAGTGTATTAAGTTATCTTTGAACCCAATATGAAAATTTCTGATTCTTTGTTGAAGTTTGAAACATATTTTGTTTGTTGACACTATCGTCATATGTTTTTATTTTATGTTTTGTAATGATATCAGAGATTGGAGACTATTCTGTTTGAGATTAACCTATGTAGGTGGTTTTCCTTTTTTGGTGACTCATATTTGGGTAATGCTTTTGTTCCTACAACCATTTTTTTAAAATCATCTTGTTTTTTAGGTACTGGTTGTTGATTCCTATCCTGTATTTAGAATTTGGTTTTGTTCCAAGATCGTAAAGTTTGAGATGTTTTTACTTACAAGGAAAACACTGCTTTTAATCTTGTATTTGAAGATGCTTGGTTAATCCTTGTGCTATTGTGACCTTCCTATGGATTGTGATTTGAGTACATTCAGCCTTCATAAGAAACTTCGGTTACAGTTCATTTTATTTCCTGGTCAGGTTTGTAGTTTTGAAGATTGTTACCTTTTTTGGCTCTGTGGTCATGTACACTACTACATGATGGGAACTGAAGATAAGACACTGTTTTGTTTCTGTCATTGGGGTGGGAAGAATAAGGTGCTTCCAGATGGATCCACTTCGTATGTAGGAGGAATTACGGATCAGATTATTGTGAAGACAGGCATAAAGTACAATGATTTTGTGAATGCAGTTTTTGACCGATTAGGCATTGATCCTTCAGATAAGGTTCTGCAGTTTACAGTGAAGTTTGATAGGGCCCAATTGATACGGCTTAGAGACCAAGAAGGTGTAAATACTCTATTAC
Source organism: Solanum stenotomum (assembly GCF_019186545.1). Lineage (NCBI taxonomy): Eukaryota > Viridiplantae > Streptophyta > Magnoliopsida > Solanales > Solanaceae > Solanum > Solanum stenotomum. The sequence goes on from NC_064282.1 coordinate 98,615,077, forward strand.
AATTTAATGATGGTTTTGCCCATGTATATGCATCAAGTTCGGAGAAGGAGCCTAATTCTGAAGTTGCTCCTAATATGGCTACCACTAGGTAATAGCCGTCTTATAATGATCCACAAGTTCTTATCATGCAAAGTTCTGTGAATACCTATAGTTTGATTATATATTTTATCACAGGATTTCAACCACTGAGGTTGAAGCAGTTTCTCTCGGAAGTGCTGAGGAAGAACAAGTGAGTGCTGATACACCAATTCCTGCACCGTCGAACCAATGGATCACTGATGGAACTCCAGATGCTGCTGCCAACTGGAGTGAATTACTTGTCGGGGAAGGACAAGCTTTTGAAAATGCAGATGCTTTTCGGCTTGCAGTTTTCAAGTTCTCGATTGCGAATAGATTTCACTACAGAATTTTGCACAATAAACCTAGATATATTAGCATCCATTGTGCTGCTGATGGCTGCCCTTGGAAAGTAAGTGCTGGCATTGAGAAGAAATCTCAAAATGTTTCCATTAGGAAATTTGTTGATTCTCATTCCCATCCTCCTCTAGATTCATCGCAACTGAAACCTCGTATCAGGATGAAGTGGTTGGGGGGAATCATGCAAGAAGACATATTGGGCAGTCCTGATTGTTTGCCTCGTAAAGTGTGTGAGGATGCTGAGAAGAATTTGGCTATCAAATTGACCTACCGTCAGGCTTGGAGCGTGAAGCAGAGGATTAGGGAGGCAATCAATGAGAAGTCAGGTGAATCCTATAAACTGATTCCCTGGCTATGCAATCGCTTAATTGAGGCAATGCCCGGAACTATTGCTACATGGTCCTGCACCGAAGAAAACAGATTCAAGAGGCTCTTCGTGTCATATGACTGCTCAATACGTGGGTTCGATGTTGGATGCAGACCTTTGATATTTGTTGATGTTTACAACTTGAATGGGCTGCACAACAGCTCCTTTATAGTTGCTTCTGCTTTGGATGCAGACAATGAGATGTATCCTCTATCTTATGGCATTCTCCTGTTTATGAACGAGGAAGATCTTCTGTGGTTTCTAGAAAAGCTAAAGGTCGTTGTGCAGAACCGCGAGGTCGTCGTAGTTTCTGGCACGAGTCTCCCTTTTCTCTCCAGCTTGGACAAAATGTTTGGTGATGAAAACCACAGTTTTTGTTTTCATTGCGTGAAAGAGAATTTTAATAAATTCATCGATGGTAATACTGCCTTTAAAGTGCAGGGTAGAGGTAAGGAGATTGCACTTAAGTACTTGAATGACATTGCCTACGCACGAACACTAGATAGTTATAATGAAGCTCTAGGCAAGATCTGTTCTTTCCGCAGGGAATTGTATGATTGGGTAATAGCCAGCCAGCCAGAACGTTGGTCTAATGCCTTGTTCAGGAAACCTCGATGGGATCATCTGAATTGTAAATCTACGGATTCTCTGAGCTCTTTTATAGAGGAAGAGAAGTTTGTACATGTCCTAGAGTTGATGGAGGCTTATCATGAGAAGCTTTATATGTTATTACAGAGTAACAAGCTCAAGATCGAACAATGGAACCTTCCAATTGGTCCTTGGGTTGCTGAGAAGATATTTGAAAACCAAAAGGCCGGTGATAACCTAGCAGTGACGGTTCTATCAGATGTTGAGTTTAAATTACAGGAACTGCAGGGTAGAGAAGAAGTTGTAAACCTCAAACTCTGGACATGTACATGTTTAGAGTGGCAAATGACTGGCATTCCATGCAGCCATGCCTGCAACGCGATTACTATGACAAGTATGAACATCTATCAGTACGTTGCGGATTGGTACAAGAGGGAGACACAAGAACATATATATGCTGAAGTTATGGATGAACTCGCGAAATTTGATATACCACATCCAGATGACATCATTTCTTCAGCTTCCTCAGGTAATGACGTCGTGCTATGTCCACTTTCACCCCATGTTAAAAGACCTCCTGGTCGTCCCCGGAAAGAACCCAAAGGACTTCAAGTTGAAACTGTAAAGAGACCAATACGTTGTTCCAAATGTGGCGGTGTTGGACATAATAAACGTACTAAATGTAGTTCTGTAGCACAGTAAATTATTGTTCAGAGTGTCAACTACTTTATCAGTGAACTATAAGACATATTTTGAGTGTTGGCAGTACTTTGGAGTTAGAATTTTGAGTCCACCTGTTTGAGCTCGGTCACATTGTCGATCCCAAGCCCGAGGTTGTAATGGGCTGCTAGCCACAGTAAAACTAGTCAATGTATGATGAATTCTCACACTACAGAATATATTATCGAGATGTGCTTATAGAGGCATGTGTTTCCATGTTATTAGAAAATATAGAGAATTTCTAGTATTTTGTTTATCTTCTTTATTGTGTATATTATTGACATGAGATGCGCTTAAATGGAGTGACATGTTCAGTGACGATTCATATGGTTGATTTCAACTTCTTTACAATTGAGATAAATGAATACACATTACTTATCAAGTTACATCTTTTTTTTTCCAACTTTCAACACATTGAAATTATCTTGCGACTCATAATTATTTAATAATTTTTTCATCATTCAAACATTTATCAATCATCCAAATAGATGAATACATTCAATGTTTGTCTTGATAACCCCTTTTTTTCTTATTTTTGTTTTAAGGGTTGCTCTCCCAACTTCCTAGTATCGCTCATCACTTTTGTTAATCATGAAGAAAAAAGATTTTATCTTTTCGAATCAACAAATCGAATGTAAATTATTGTTTGAAGCATGATCACATTACAAATAAATAATCATAATCTCTATTTACAATCTCTTTTTTTTTGTTAAAAAAATTGATAAACATAATTGATCATAGACACAATTTTTTCAAAATAATACTATAAAAGTTGTTTAAAATGTGATGGAAATTGATTTCCATTATTCTCCAACTAGGGGTGTTCATGGTTTGGACAAAAATCGATCCAAACTAAAAAACCAAACCAAACCGATTAAATGAACCGATTTAATTCGAGTTTTGGTTTGGTTTGGTTTTAGATTGTTAAGAACCGATAGTATTTGGTTTGGTTATGGTTTTGTTCGAAAAAAATCGAAGAAATAACCGAACCGAACCACAAGTTATATACATAAATTTTATTATTATACATACATAATATATTATACGGAAAAGGGTCAAAATTGCCCCCGAACTATATGAAATAGACCATTTATACCGTTCGTTACATTTTGGGATCAAAAATGCACCTGCTGTTATCCTAAGAGACCACAAATACCCTCAAGAGTTAACACCCCAATTTTTTGTTGACGTGGCAAGCCACGTGGGACTAATCCTTCCACCTAAGCGTTGCCAACTAGGATTCACTACAAAAGAACTAGAGCTTTAGCGACAACAACAGTCGCCACAAAAGCCCAGAAAACCGTCACTAAAAGTTTTTAACATTAAATTCTAATTTTGTGTTTTTTTCTTCATTGGTTTTAAAAAACCAAATATGATATCGATTAAGTAGAAGTTTGAAGACACTATATGTTTTATTTTTATGTCATATGTAAATGTATAAAATGTACAATGATGCATTATATATATATAGTAGGAGATTTGAATCGAGAAGTAATTTTGATTATTTTTCGTAATAATATTGGATGTTTTTAATATGGATATTGCAAGTTATTTATTTTAGAAAATTAGGTCGCAATCGAAAATTAATTATCATATTTTTTTGTTGAAAAAATAGGTTTTACTAGCGAATGGTTGTTGGAGCCTTAGTCGCCACTAAAAATCACTCATAACCTTTAGTGGCAATATTTTGGGATTTTGTGGCGACCTTGTCGCCACTAAAAGTTAAATTCTTTTATAGTGAATCTTAGTTGGCAATGCTTAGGTGGAGGGATTAGTCCCATGTGGCTTGTCACATCACTAAAAAATTGGGGTGTTAACTCTTGAGGGTATTTGTGGTCTCCTGGGATAACTGCATGGGTATTTTTTATCCCAAAATGTAATAGAGGATATAAGTGGTCTATTTCGCATAGTTCAGGGGCAATTTTGACCCTTTTCCGTATATTATATTCATAAACAATTTTAAAGATTTTATATATGTGTCATCAAAAATTATTTATAATTTACTTATGAAAGAAAAAATGTCCAAGGTGAAAACATTTTTCTTATTAGTTTCATGTATATAAGTGTTTATGAAAATTCTTTATGGGATTGAAAATGTCATTGCTTCTTCCTTTTATGCCAAAATAGTGAATTTAGAAGTTTTATTCAGTAAATTCAATTATCGAAAGTTCTATAATGCCAGTCATTCTAACTATTTTTTTGTTTGAATGGATTGTTGTCACTTTTTTCACGTTTTGAATGAATTGTTTCTTTTATTTTTATGTATGGTTAATAACCGAATAACCGAACCAAACCAAACCAAAATCGAAAACAACCAAACCGATAAATATATATTATATTTGGTTTGGTTTGATTTTGATAATTTTAAAACCGATTAAGTTGGTTTGGTTTGATTTTAATAATTTTAAAACCGATTAAGTTGGTTTGATTTTGATTTTGACCAATAATCAATCCAAATCAAACCGTGAACACCCCTATTTCCAACAAAAGAAAAGATTATTCTTTTTTTTTCCTTTTCTTGTGGGTCCCTTTTCTTGCTGACATAACACTCAAACAAACTACAAGTGACAGCTCACTTAACAGCTACTTTTCACACAGACAAAACTACTAAAGTAGACACTAATTAATCTAACTAAAAATAATACTACATATTAATTAAAATACAACTAAAAAATGAAATATTTAGCTAAAATCCCAAAAATCTTCAGAGTAAAGACACAAGATTTATCATATCAAAATCTACACAGATCTGTTCCATTTGTCTGCTTACTATTTTAATCCCCATTTTTCATTTCCTCTAACAAAACCAAAAAAACACTCTTTTTTTACAAACCCTCTTCAAGATCCAGTTTTTCTTCATAAAGATTGAATTTTTATTCAAGATCCAATCTTTTCTGCAAGTGAAATTTGAGGGTTTTGAAGGTAATTAAAGTTAACCCTTTTCCCCTCTCAATCTCATTGTTATATCTGTATCTTTAGTCTTACATTCTTTATACAGTGCTTATCTCCTTCAAGATCCAATTTTTCTTGTTCATTTTGTGTTTTTGAATAAAGGGTCAGTTTCAGATTAGAGGTGAGTAAGCTATTTTCTTGATTTTAGCTTTAAAATCTCATTTTTAGCTTAATATTGATACTTTGATTTGGAGACTTTAGAGATCAAGATCCAATTTTTCTTGTTGTTTTTGTAGTTTTGAGTTAAGGGTCAGTTTCAGATGTGTTTTTTAGCTTAATCTTGGTAATCTTTTGTTAGAATTTAGAGTTTTTGTAGAAATGAAGGATTCAACAACAGATCCAATTGGGCAAAATTTGATAAAGGTTATAAGCAATGTGTGTTTCTCAGTTTTTGTGTTTTCTGTGCTTATAATTACTGTAATTGCTATTACATACCAACCCCCTGATCCATGGGAATCTTCTAGAGCCTTAACTAGGGTGTTTACCCAAGTCGAAAACGCCACATTCAAAGTTGATAATTCTGTCTTAAAAACTGGTGAGGATGTTGCTAGTAGCCCTATTGAAGCTCCTGCTGGAGTTTTTACTTTAGTGCCGATTACTGAAGCTATTATCGAGAAATCGGAAGAGAATCTGTCGAATGAGACTTTGAAATCAGGATGTGAGGATGTGAATGTAGTGAATTGTTCTGATCCTCGGGTCTTGTTCACGATCGAGAGGTTTAATTTGAAGACCTTTAAGTCCATTGCATTTTTGGACTATCGAACGCCTGTTAACGGGTCGAAACCAAATGAATGTGATGTGGCGTGGAGGTTCCGAAACAAGAAAGAGAGATCTTGGAGAAAGTACAGGGATTTCCGGAGGTTTAAGATTGGTTTTACTGATGATTGTAGTTATAAAGTGGTACATGCAGGTCGCTGGCATTCAGGAGTAAATGCCCGTCGTCCGAGAATCCGAGTTAATTCCACTAGAACTAGTACAAGAGCCAAGATTGCTCCACCAGTTATAGATGAGGAGATCAATGATACCATTCCAATCATGGGATCGGATTCAGATTTCAAGAATGGGAGATACTTGTACTATTCTCGGGGTGGCGATTACTGTAAAGGAATGAACCAGTACATGTGGAGTTTTCTGTGTGCTTTAGGTGAGGCTCAGTACTTGAATCGCACATTCGTGATGGATTTAAGTATTTGTTTGGCATCTTCTCACACTAGTAGTCATAAGGATGAAGAAGGGAAAGACTTCAGGTTCTATTTTGATTTCGAACATTTGAAGGAGACCGCATCCATTGTTGAGGAAGGAGACTTTCATAAAGATTGGAGGAAATGGAATAAGGCACATAAGAAGAAAATCTCTGTAAGAAAGGTTAAGGACTACAAAGTGTCCCCTGACCAACTGTTGAAGGATAAGAGCACAATTATATGGAGGCAATTTGATGCCCCTGAACCGGAGAACTATTGGTATCGGGTCTGTGAAGGGCCTTCTGCCAAATACATCCAGAGACCGTGGCACGCAGTGTGGAAATCAAAGCGACTGATGAATATAGTAACTGAGATCAGTGGAAGCATGGACTGGGATTTCGATGCTGTTCATGTTGTTCGTGGAGAGAAAGCACAGAATAAGGCGTTGTGGCCCCATCTTGATGCTGATACATCCCCCGATTCCCTTGTCATGAAGCTTCAAGGAATTATCACACCTTGGAGGAATCTGTATGTTGCCACAAACGAGCCGTATTATAACTATTTTGATAAGCTTAGATCTCACTACAAGGTGCATTTGCTTGATGATTACAACTACTTGTGGAGTAATACAAGTGAGTGGTATAATGAAACAACACAACTGAATGGTGGCTCTCCAGTTGAATTCGACGGGTATATGAGAGTTGAAGTTGACACAGAAGTCCTTTTTCGAGCAAAATCAAGGGTCGAGACATTTTACAACTTGACAAAAGATTGCAAGGATGGAATTAATACGTGCTAGACCGGAAGGTGATATCCATTAGTGCTCTGTATACGCCATTTACACTTGTTTCGGCTGTTTCTAAATTTGCTTAGTTGTTCTGTATTGGAGGTTTGAGCTATTTCACGCTTGTCTCGTAACATATTTGTACAATATTCAGTACCATAATCTTCATTCGTCTGAGATTCGTTGCCTCTATATCGTCTCCTTAAACTTTATCTTTCATTTTTTGAAGTTCTTTTCTCTCATTTTCTCCAAGGACGGGTATCGAAGCTCGAATTCTTTACCATAATGTTCAAGAATTGGAACACTGAAATCTAACAACAGTGCCATTTTTTCTTGAATTTGCTCATGTGCATATATTGATTCATAGCAGAAGTAACTTGTCTACCTATTTGCATGGGGCTGTTGGCTCTCCAAAAATGTTGTATGCCCGTGTAAACTATGTTGTTCAAGCTCTTCAAAAATATTGTCATGCTCGTGTTAGATCCCTTAGAAATGCACTACTTTATTATGAGGATCCAACACGCGACCGACGACATATTTTGAAGAGTCTAGCAACATACATTTAAATGTGATCAAGAACACGGGGTTAATTTCTCATATATCACACCTAAGGGTGTGACCTAGTGGTCAATGAAGTGGTTGAGAATCTTGAGGTTTCAGGATCAAAACTCAGCGGAGACAAAAAACACTAGGTGATTCTTGATTTACCTGGGATCTGTTGTTGGTTCGGACACCGTGATCATCAAAAATTTTCTCATATACTCGCTCAACTAATAGTTATTATATCTCAGAAAGACTTTTTTTCTTCTTGTTTTCGACTTTTTTCAACAAAGAAAATGACTCTGAGATAATAACTATAAGTTGACTGATCATCTAAGAAATCAACTACAGAGCTAAGTTTGTTGAATCTCATTCCATTTCTAAACAAATCAGATGTTCTTTTACCAAATTTACAACATCTCTCTTGCTACTCAAAACCAAACTATTTTTTTTTTTTCGTTTGTGTGCTCCTTTTTTCACTTGAAATTTTCATGTGAATGGTAAAATTATAAAGTTTTTTGTCAAACAATAGGAAAATACAATCTTCACACTTGAGTACTATGACAAGATCAATCCAGAAAATTATAAACTTCTTGTCACAGGTTCATCAGTGTTCCAACTTCTGCTTGGTGCTACTTGATTGTGTATTGGCACATATTCCTAGAAAAAAAAGAACAATATTAGATTTTGTACACTTTCTTGCTATTGTAAGCCACAAGACTCATAACCAAGGGCGAAGCTAGAGTGACAAAAGAGAATTCATCTGAATACTTTTTGGTCAAGAAATGGATAATTTTATGTATATATAGTCGATATTTAAAAATAGTTGCATTTTTGTTTTTTCTTCTCTTCCTTGAACACTTAGTGGGGATAAGGGGTCAACCCCTTTACCCTTTCTCCACTTGAATATAAGACTTTTGTTCGCGATAGGGTTTGAATTAGTAACGTGTGTCTAATCCACACGTTACGCGTTGCGCTCTTACTAGTTGAACCAAAGTCTAAGGGCACTTCTAGTTTTTTTTTTTTTTATGATAACTGAAAATTCTCAAGAGCCAATTGACACATAGTTTGAAACTTAGTGGAGATAAGGGGTCAACCCTTTTATCTTTCTCCACTTGAATACAAAACTTTTGTTCATGACATAATTCAAACACGTGACGTATGTTTAATCTGTACATCATGCATTACGCTCTTACTATTTAACCAAATATTATGATTAAAGAAATACCTCCATTTTTTCCAAAAGCTCTTTGGGTGATGTAGCTGATATGACAATATTTCTTGCTGAAGGCTTAATAAATCCTTCTTCGACACCTTTGTCAAATAATCCAAGCAAGCAATCATAATATCCATCTATATTCAATAGTCCAACCTGTTTCATCATTGATCATGTCGGTAAAAATTTATTCGTACTCGATATTTATATTATGTCTCAATAAAAATAAAATAAGTGTAAATATGCTCAAAATACAGAGGTGAAAAAAAAAATCGATCAATCAAGTATGTCTCAATCCTAAATGATCTTCCAAGCATAAAGTGGTCGAGTTTCATTACAATAGATAAAAGATATAGCAGCAATAATAAATATGAATATTTATAACCAGCTAGCATTTTATATAAATATCACTATAGTCTTTAGCGATTCTGGATGCAATAACATTAACTTACCAATATAGCGCTAAATATTTTTGCTGCAATAAATATTACTGTCAAAAGAGAAATGTATTGTCACTAAATGTCTTTTTTTTTGTAATGTTATTTAAATCTTTAACTTTGAGGAATTGGATTAATGTCAATATCATTGAATATTGGATGTTGAAATTAGTTATTTTAATTGCAATTTGATTATTATAATTCAAAAATCTTATATGCATGGTATTCTTTATAATATTCTCAAATTGTGACATACTAACTACATCTATGACATAAAAATAAAATAATTAGAAAATAGTTCTCAAAATCTTGGATTCACATTTGGTTTAGATTTATTTAATTTATTTTCTTATTGAGTGAGTTTATTAGGTGTGAAACATGAAGGCAGATTTGGCTATATGATTAAATAAACTAAAAGTATGTTAATTTCCCATGGTTATGTAATAATAAGTTGATATAATACTATATATTAACTAAGAAAGTTAAAGTTAAATAATAAATTAACCATATGTAAAATACACGTATTATTCACTTTTTTTTATTGTATATACACCGAATACAGATAAATATCTTTCTTTATGGCGTGTGTGGATCTTTTATTTTTAATTTGAGTTAAGTTTTATTTGTACTAACTAATGTATATCTATATCACATTATTGTTAGTTAAATAATTGAAAAGGGAAAAAAATGCATAATATGTGGATCCCAAATCTTGGTTATATTATTTGATTTGATTTGAATTAATTAATTTTTCTTTTGCGTGACGTGGTGGTTCTCTTCTTTATTAAAAAAAACAAAAGAATATTCAAATAAAAAGTATATTCTAAAGTTTTATAGTGTTTAAGAATTATATATTTTTTTCATCTTCCCTCAATATATTTAATTAAAGCATTAGAAGTTGACTATCTATATGCAGACGAAAGTGTAATGAGATGAATAAGATTTCTAAGTTCTTAATCAGTAATTTTGAATTTGAGTTATGAAAATGGAGAAATTAAATTCTTGGTAGAAAACAATTTCTTTTAATCAAATGAACCTCATGTGACATAAATTCATATTAATCGAGCCAATAAATATCAAAAAACCGAAGTTTATATATAAAAAATAAAAGAGAAACACCACCACTTGTCTGTAGGGACTAAAGAGACCCCTCAAAGGCCATCATAATACCAACATTTTCTATCTTGTTTTTGTCCTATCTTTATTATCAATAATAATATCTCTTTATTCAATAAAAAAATCTAATCAAGAGGTTTCAGATTTAGGATAGAGAAAATCGTACGAGATACTTCTCTTTTAATGAACCTTAATTATTACACTATGTATGTGACTAATTGAGACATCATAAACAGTAACAAACATCGAATGAAAAGATATTATGGATTTGAAATTTGAATATATATATATATATATATATATATATATATATATATATATATATATATATATTCAAATGATTAAGTATTCTTACTGGTTTTTCATGAATTCCAAGCTGTGACCATGTTATCACCTCAAGCAATTCTTCCATAGTTCCATACCCTCCTTTAATATCATCATCATTTTAACATGAAAAAAAACCATATAATATATACAATCAGACCTATATATATATATAAAAAACAATTATCATCTATGAAAACATTTTACGTATCGTAGCAGCTAAATTTTACATAAAATCAATTTTTTACGTTGTATTTTACCTCTCAGCTATAACAATAATCCTCTTTTATAATAACATTATTTTCCACATCATACCAATTTATATAAATTGTCATCTTCTCTAACAACATTTCGCTATAGTTGTCAAGTTCTCCTTTTGAATCGATTTTTTCATGTCACATTTTACCTCTCTACAACAAACCACAACTCCATAACAACTTTTCACTATATATATAGCAACTAATTTTTCTTTGAAACCGATTTTTCATGTAATATATATTTACCTCTCTAGAACGCAGTCAATATCCTATTGCGGTAACATCATTTCAACATAACAACCAAATTTTATCTGTAACATATTTTTCTTGTTATATTTTAATTCTCTATATCACAAATAATAACAACATATCAGTGTAATCAACATGTACATAGATCTTTCTACCTATAAAGGATAGAAATATTATTTCTGATAGACGCTCGACCAGTATTGAAAAATTAAAATTAGGGTTTTTAATAATTAATTACCAGGAAGTGCAATAAAAGCATCAGCTCTACGAGCCATTTCAGCTTTTCTTTCATGCATATCTGAAACTATTAATACTTCTCCCACTGCATTGCCTGAAATCTGCTAAAATAAATTATTAAAAATAATATAATAACAATTTTATTATTTTATATCAAAAAAAACATATATTATACAAAATTCATAATAATACCTCTACTGAAACAAGAGCTCTTGGAATTATTCTGTTCCATTGAAAAAAAAAAGAGAAAAAATTAATAAAAGTTAATCATATATATTATAGAATTTTGGTTCATACTTGTATTAATGCAAACAAAAACACACACATATCTATCTAATTTTTTTAAAAATAAATTTTCACTTGTCTAAACATCAATAAATCCTCCTTCAAGAAAAAATTAAAATTAATTTCATGCGATATTTACATCAATCTAATGAACACATGACATTCGTCTTAATCATATGTACTATGTCTCGAAAGAAAATAAGTTGCTTGAAATTTTTCATCTCGAATTTCACTTCCGTGCAAGAAATAGTATGATCATGAGAAGTTGAAAAATTAATCCGATCCTTTCAATTTTTTATTGTGGAATTGATAAATTATATATTCTCACTTTAAGAAATTATAATTTGATGTAAACATCAATCGTGATGAGTTTTCTTATAAGTTTTTCCTCCTCTCCTTTCCCTCCTATCTTTCCACAAGTTACAAATAAAAAAAATATATAGAAAAGACACTACTAAAAATTTAATTTTCTTTTATGAATTTCTCGAGTCATGAAAAAATCGTTTTTTTAAAGTAATTATGAAATTCTCTTTAGAAGGTCATCGAAAATAACGAACTTCATGAAAATTTGCATTTTTCTAGTAGTGAAAAAAAATAAAGGGGAGAGGGGGCGGACATCGAAAAATTCTGAGTAACGAGAGAGATTCTCCACACGAACGATGGGTTGAAGGACTAATTATGTCTTACCCAAGAACATTGCATCCACCATCATAAACAGCTTGAGAAACTAATCCCATAAGTCCAATACTTCCTCCTCCATAAACAAGATCAATTTTCCTCTCCACCTAATTAAAACATTAATTTAATGAATTGTTATAACAAAAAAATATAATTTTTCAATAAAATATACAAAAAAAGATTGAAACAAATATATAAAGAAAAATTAGAGGAAAAAATACCAATTCTCTTCCAAGATCAAGAGCAGCATCACTGAATATTTTTCTATATCCTGAATTACTTCCACAAAATACACAAATTTTCTTGAAATTACCCATATGAATATGAATAATATGATGTATATGAAAAAAAAATTCTACAAAGTACTTCAAAAAGAAACAACTAGAGATAGATTTTATTTGAGTACTATGATAGAGTTTGATCACTTTAAGTGGTCAACCGCCACATGATTAGATATATAAATAATAAGAAAATATATTAATTAAATAATTATTGAAAAAGTTATATTGTTATGATAGGCCTGCATGACATGTAGGTAAGGCAAGGTCCATGGCCCATTTTTCTAATAGGATTACTTTTTCTTTCAAAAATTACGTAATTAGACATACTTCATTACCATATAATTAATTATTTATACTTTTAAATTATTATGTATTTTAGTGAGTTTTCTATCATATGTTAAGGAAGATACACCTAGATATACATGTATGTTTCCCACCAGATATACTAAAATAGGGAGAGAGGCGAGCGAGATTTGTTATATGTAGCGAAGATACATGCAAATCACACTAGATACATGTATCTATGTATCTGGTGTGACTTGCATGTATCTGACCAGATACATAGGAGAGTGGCAGCGAAATGGGGGGAGCTAGGTGAGCGAGATTTGTTTTGTATCACAAATACACGCGAATCTACTTGGATACAGTGTCTCTAGAAAAAATTACACATAATTATTATTTTTGTAGAAATTGCATCAACTGGTGTTCCTATTTATTTTTTTTATATATATAAAATACCCACAATTACAAGGAGATATGAATTCCTCATATAAAACAACATAACAATAATAATATCCTAAAGTTTCACAGTGGAATATAGAACTTTATGATAAACTATTTTTTTTTAATTATAAGGACTGAAAGTTCCTATTTTGGATTTTACCTCTTCTTTATTGTTAATATTTATTTATTTATTTATTTATTCTTATAAAGTCAAACAAAATTATCACTTTTATCCTTTTCAAACTCAACCTTTTTTTGTTTTTTTTGGGTGGGTGCACCTTCTTGGAATTTTGGATCAAATTCATCTCCTCTATTTATTTATTTTTAGTTCTTTGAAATTAGTCTTATATTGTCCTTTAGAACTCTATTGAGGTGGCTATTGGCTTTGTGTATATTCAATATAGCTTTTTTAAAATTAATTTTCTTCACTTTAATTTAATAAATCCAAGTTGAGAATAAGTTTGTCATTTACTTGTAAGAAAGTCAATGTACTCTTATTAAACTATACACTCTCATGTTTAATTAAAATTAAGCATGTAATTAAAAACACCATATTTACTAAAAGTGTTTAATCAGCTCCACAAGTAGGAAAGGCAATGTTGTTTTCAAGCATATTATTTAATTATTTTGACTAAAGTAGATACTTTATAATTTTCTATAGTCTCTATGTATAGGTGCTATTTTTAATTTATTTCTTTTAAGATATAAAATAGTAGAATGGTAGTGAATATTCATTGAGATTTAATTTTGAGAATCCAATTGATACCAAGTGCTAACAACTATTGACTTTATTAAAAAAACATTAAAAAAAAAAAAGGAGTTACATCATCCATGACAAGTAAATGCAATTTGTAAATGTTAAGAAAATGTTTTGAATATGCATCGGGACGAATTCACCTTTATTATGAAGTGTTTTACCTTTAATTATAAAACAAAACTTTTCAAAATATCGTTAAGACTCAAAGCAGATACTTAACACAAAATAGGTAACATAATTTTTTTTGCATCATCCATGACAAATAAATGCAATTTATACATCAACTAGAGGTTGTATATGGTAGGGTTGTAAGTATTGCTCTAACTTTAATCAAAAGTCTCGAATTCAAGACCCGCATCATTTTATTTTCAACGTGTGGCTTTCCAAATGAATATAAATTAACGGAGCCTAAAGAGTGTATTGAACTTCGAAAGGGTAACAAAAATAGAGTCTGTTATAATTTATACTATCAACGGGTATGATGAGATAGAAAGAAAGCCCTAATTATAACTTTAATTTAAACCATAAAATATTTTGAGTTCGAGTCATGAAAATAGAATTATTTAGAACCAAAAATTATTTTTTCTTTTGTAGAATTATTAGAGGTACCAATAACAGCAAATCATGTTTGCTTTTCACCATACAATTTGTTATATTATTATATAGATAAGAAATACTGATAATGAAGTTGGTTCCTAAAGGCATTATATACCTGTCATTGTTCCTATGTATTCACAAAACTCTCTTTCTATTTAATTTTTATAATATTCCTATATATTCACAACAAACAAAATAAGAAATTAGTGACAGACAATTCTATTTAATAATGAATTAGAAAAAAAGATGTATCGTACTAATTATTAATTTTAGATAAATTATGTCAAATCAATGAAAAGAAAATTTCAAAACCTTTTTTTCTCTTCTAGGATAGTGGGTGGGGGTCTTTTCAATGTTTTTTAATTTTTTGTTTTGTGATATTATATACTATATGGCTTTGCAAACAAACCTTAAATCATTAGGGCTTAATCTTTGTTTGACTAGTCCTCACTAATAATAATTAATAAATGGCATATAAAATATCCCTTTTGTAATCACACACAATCAATTTCTATTATCTACTAGTATTGTAGTATACCTAGCTACAAGAACATTTTCAAAATTCATATTTTTCAAATTTTAATTTTGACTCTAACGTAATTATTATGTNATATATATATATATCTGTTTTAGAGTTTGACTTATTTGGATTAGCTTCAAATAATTTTACGTTATTTTTTATCAAAGATGACTCAATACCCAAAGCTCGAATTCACTAATTTCTAAGCGTGCAATCAAGGTTATGATGATAAGAAGGGCCTACCATCCACTTCAACAACCACTAATTAAATCATATATATCCCATATTTTTTTCTTCTAAAAAATAAAATTAAAAAAAAAATATCCATGCTTTATGTTAGTTGCAAATATAATCATGTTGCTTTTTTCTTTTGTTTGAGCAACTTATTATTATATCAAAAAGTAAGAAAATTGACATCCACATACAACCACCATTCACCAATGAAATGATGAGTATGGCTATGATTCTTTCAATTTCTTGTGGAAAACACATGGACAAATTTGCTATATTGTATATTAGAATGGATTCAGAATTTGAAATTTACGTATTCTTATAGCAATTTCAAGTTAATATCATAATAATAATTGAGGTATTGTTAATACTATACATAGAGTGATACAACATTAATGAACAAAATGACACTATTTGACAATGGATGCCTCTTGATGTTTTGATTTAGTGCCCATTTTTTTTCTAGTACCGACACCAACGATAACAATATATTCAATATGGTCCTATAAAGTGGAGTTTGAAGATGGTATCCCAAAATCGACACTGCTTAATGAAAATTTTGTATACACCACTGTGTAACCAATCCTCTCGATCCATCCCTAGTTGTATAATCATGCATTCTAGAAACAAAAAGGTGTTTGAAAAAACTTAGATTAATTAGTTAAGTATTTTGGATTTGATTATGCATTTTAAAGATGTGTTACTTTACACTTCTAGGAGCAAGAACAAGTAAACCTAATACCAAATTGGTTAACAAAATAAACCTAATACCATATGAAAAATATTATATGTTATAATTAATTTAATTAGATAAAAACAAGTCACTTGCCTTGTATAAGTTTCAATTAATTTATCTTATTTTGATTTGACACGTAGTTTAAGAAAATAAAAAAGACTTTTGAATTTGTGATCTTAAATTAATAAATTAAAAATATGTGCAATGTATGAAAACGCCCTTCAATCTTGTGATCTTAAACTTGTCGCGTGAAAAATTAGAATTAAAAAATTACTAATTAGAAATGAGACATTGTTTATTAAATGAATTTTTTTTATGACAAGGGAAACCCGCAGCCGCTACCCTTTGGGTGCGCACAGGGTAAAACCCCCGCTCCTATGCAATAGCTCACAAATCATATAGGAGAGGTAACCCACACTAGACAAGCCCGTGCAACGAGCTCAACCCAAAAGGCAAATCCCTCGCTTTCGCTGGCAAGGGGTTTCGAACTTGAGACCTCCAACATGGAAGTCCCAGGCCCAAACCACTGGGCCACCCGAAGGGTATTATTTATTAAACGAATTATAAAAAAATAATTAAAACAGTAAATAAAATAGTAAAAACATGACTATTAATTATGTGCTTTTTGACCAAAATTATAATTATAGTGAATTAGTGATAATGACTGCATACTCGTGCAGCCACAGCCTTTCATAATTCTAATTAATCCCATTAATGCTGTGTATACCATAATTACTTATGACCCTATATGTGTCCCTCAAACATTGAGTTTCACTAAAAAATAAAAAATGAAATCACTCGGTGTCTAATATCTATACTGAATCATTCTACTATCAAATGTTATTATTAGTCGTAACTCATAAGTACTTTTTCAACCTTAGTCAGAAACTTTGAGTTCGATGAGTTTTAAATAAAATCATTTTTAGTATGAATCGCTTTATCCCAAAATAAAATGTTTCAACATAAATTTAAATTAATTGAAAGTATCTTTTAATAGGGAAGTGTTACCCTCAAATAAAGACTTTTTAATCCGAATCGAAATTAGTCGAATCTGCAGATACCGACCGTCTATATGAAAACAAAAAATAGTCTAGCACATCCAGAAGCCCAATCAATTCCAAACAGGTCCAATCTTTTTAATCTTTGCTGCAAATTATTCACAATAAGAACAACATACCCAATGAAATTCCAGAAGTGAGAGTCTGGGAAGATAGAATCTACGTAGACCTTACCATTACCTCGTGGAGATAGAGAGATTGTTTCTGAAAGACCCTCGACTCAAATGCAGCAATTCAAAGGAGAAAGATGGGGGCATTGCAATACATGGAGTAACATATTAAGGAACATTAGCTTAACACAATGAGTACATCAATGGTTTTAGAGCCATTTGTTTGAACACATTTAAAGTTAGAGGTTCTTTAACCATTCTCTTCGTGATCACTGGATATTGATAGAAAAACACTCGCACCAAGGAAAGGTACCAAACCTAGGCTTAACGCCCCAACGAGCACACTCAAAAGAGAAGCCTTTGGACAACTCGATAGGAATCAGAGGAGAAATAAATCATTTCTTATCTTTAGATGTCTAGTATATGAAAGAAGTTTCCAATTACAACTACATAAGAAGGTTACAATTACACATCAAATTACTATAGATACAAGAACATCATATTTTCTCGAAGAGCCAACTCACCAGGGAATATGTTGAGCACGCTACTACGAGAACCAGCAATAGTCACAGATGTTTATGAGGCGATATTTCATCTTTAGAAATTAAGTAGAGGGTGACAATGGCACTGGCATTGGCATTGCTGACTCTGTCAAAGCCTCGTCTAATCTTCGTTGTGCAGACTTGGTTCTGTAACACCATATCTCAAAAGCCTCGCTAAGGTCTGGATATTTAACCTGTTCAGCACTTATCCAATCTGCTAGAATGTCAGCTTGATCATTTGACGGTAATGCTGAAACCAATGAAACTATTGCTCCCTCGACACATTGGCAAAGGTCATCGCTCATCTTGTATGGAAATGCAGCCTCCATTGTGCTCATTTCATCGGAAAGGGACTTCATTTTTCTTATGTATGGAAGCCATGTCTTGAGCAATTCTACTCGACTTCCTGCTGGAAGAACTACAGTTCCGTAACCTACTGCTTCCAATACTTTTGATGTCACTTCTATTAACTTTATCTTCAAATCCCACATGACAGAATCAAGTCTTTTATCTTCGATGACCTTCAGTAAATTGCTCGATATATTAGACCAGTGAGTGACAAAGTCCTTCATGAGATCCATCTTCAAAAGAGTGTTATGCATCCATTCGAGGTCAGATAGACTCCGCATTATATTCTTTTCCATCTCCATGTTCGCAATGTCAGGCTCCAAAATCAACGAGAATAATTCATTTTCAAAAGAAGAAAAGATTTTAGACACCACAATTCTAGTCTCCACTTTTATTTCATCATCAGCTATGACCAAGGGAATCTTTTCATCGTCCTCGAGCATGAACTCAACCTGTTCTTGAGCTGACGCTCTTAGATCATCCTCGAATTGAGGGAATGAATCACCAGTTGAAGTGGCATAGCGGATGGCAGACAGGAAAACTTCTTTTGTGCCACTTAATTCGGTTTCTTGTATATCGGAAAATATGGGCATGGTATAAGAACTAAGTTTCTGAAAAGTTCCTATAATCTTGTACTCCTTATTAGATTATCTTGTACTCCTTATTCTCCGAGGAAAAGCAAACAACTGAGCTACGAAGAATCTCCTTAATTTGAAGAATCGGGGACTTCAAAAATATCAAAAGCACATGCAAGAGAGTAGTCCACCTGAACCGGAAAACAGTCAATCTAGAGGAATAAAACAAAGATTTGAAAGAAACAAGACTTGTGAGAAGGAGTAGCAAATACGAAAAACGAAATGCAGATTGCAAAAGGAGTTCTATAACAAGCTAAAACATAACCAGATTACTAGCTAGAGTGTACTCTTCAAGTGTAATCCAGAATAAACGGGAGAAACAAGACCAAATCATCTGCTTAACATATACAAGATGTAAAAAAATGAACCTTGAGCCTAACTCAATCCCAAAAGCTCGAAGGATGATTGCTGAAGTCCATATAAGGAGTCAAAGTCACCACATCCCCTGATGTGAAACTTAACACTAGACACTAATAACATAATCCACCTATGCAACAAAGATAAAAAACAATCATCTGTAAAAATTTCTTTTTATAACCATGGTATACGAGCCAGCTTGCACACCTCTACTAATTCCACAAGGTACCAACTACCTCTCACCAGCACAAGTACCGGGGTAACTCTGTAAAGCAAAAGACCACTCTTAAACTTATATTTTTCCTCATAATAGAAGACTGGGGTACAACAAATCGCAAACGAAAAACAAGTAACTTCCTCTCAGATAACCTATTTATTAACTTCTATCATCAACATTTGAAAATACTCCTTCCCTTCCAATTTGTTTCTCTTACTCCCTTTTTTCGTCCATTTCGAAAAAAATCCATCATCCCAACTTTCCACATGACATGCTTTAACATACATTCTACATATCTAAGTTTAAGACCACACAATTCAAAAATCTTACTTAATTTCTTAACTCCATCCGAAGTCAAAACCAGACAAACAAATTGAAATCGAGAGAATAAAACAAACACATATGAACTAAACATGCAATAATCAAATTTTATCTCCCAACAGATCTCCAGCTATGCAAGGATATACAAAAAAAAAATAAAAAATTAATTCCTTCAAGTTTTACAGGGCACCAGAATCAAGATATCAAGATTTAATTTTTATAGCATACAACAAAACAATAATGTTTAAAAACACTACTTTATAATAGAAAAGGGTCGCTTACACTCATTCCACAGCTCGAACTCGTGATCTGATAACTTTAAGTTGCACCAAAGCTTCACTTTTCACTATTATTAACATCAATTAAGAGCAAATTAGGACAAAAATGCAACTAATTAGTTAAAAATTAAGAAAAAATGGAGCTTTAATTTGATAAAAAAACAAACTTGGTAAAAGGGGTTTTTGCAGGTTAAGTAGAGCTCAAGCTGAAGAAAGAATCTATGGAGTTAATTGAAATTGGTCTTTTTTCGGGTCAAAATTTGAGTCCCTTTTTTTGTTCTATGGGCTTTTAAATTGGGCCCCCAATATCTTTCTTTTGGCCCTTTTTTATTTTTGAGGCACCTTCCATATTATATTGGGTTTTTTTTGTTAAACATGAAAATTATATATTAAATGGATTATGAGTTGAAAAATGATAGAGATGTTTTTCCTAATCATAGAGAAAATGTTATAAGATAAAGATTAATGTATATTATATATATATATATATGTTAAGAAATTACATATGAGTTAGATAGAACATATCCCAAGACGGGCCAGTAATTACAGCAAAATTACTGAACTGGGTTAACTTACTACACATAGATGGCCTAATTAGTTTAGTAGAGATAAATTTCTTTGATTTTGATTTTAACCAAACACCGATCTGAAAACCTTTACCAAGATCTCCACATTTAAATATAAGAGGGAACTACCGGCCAATCTTATAAAAAAACCAAAATAATCAAAATAAAATATTTTAAAAAAGGAACATCACTAATTGATTATAAGAAAAAAAAATTACAAACAAATATATATATTTTTTTTTTCTTCTCTAGGAAAAAAATAAGAACTACTTTCACAATGCTCCATTATTTTTGGTCATAAATAGCAAAAATATCTTTTATATTACAACTAATATTCAACTTAGAATTAGTTCCCAAATATCATTGACTCAACCCATTTTTATTTATTTTTTGTCATTTTATTGTTATTTTACTAAACCCATGCAATATAAATAGTGGTTTAACACTTGGAAGCTCTTTTTATCATTCTTATATTTCTCTCTTCTATTAGTTGGTTTCAAATTAATGAAACCGAATATTCCTTATTTTTTCTCCTAAAATTTCATTTGTTTTTCCATTTACAAAATTTTCAATTTTATTTTACAATTTGTATTTCTCTCTGAAAATATGGCAATGGCAGCGATTTTTCCGGGTGAGTCAAATAATTTAATTAATTTCTAGAATTTTTTTTCTTATTTGTCTCTAAAGAGTCTGTAGCTAATAGATTTTTGTTGATTATCCACCGTTAGATAAAATTAACGATGAATTTTGATCATATTATATATGTACTAAAAAATGCAGTGCATGCTACACATAATTATATTTAATTTCAGACCATTAGGTGTTTTCTATTTCTTTCTATATATAAATGGTATAATTTATTTTATTTTTATTTTTATTATTATTATTATTATTATTATTATTATTATATAGTAATTACACTATCTAAAATCTAAAAAATGATCTTTAGTGGCAATTAATTAACGACAATAGCTTAATTGCCACTAAAAATGTACTTTTAGCGGCATTAGCACTCTTTATAAATGTCTCTAAAGCCTATAGCAATACTGAATCCAATGGTCGGCATTTAACTAATGCCGGTAAAGGCTTTATCACTCTTTGTTAATATGTATATTTATTGCCGCTAAAGATATTTTTTTTTGTAGTGTTAGAACATGTCTCGCTAAGTCGCTATGATTACAATAATAATTACGTCTTAGTCCAAAATAAGCGGTAGTCGGATATATATTCTTACTACTAACCATATAGTTACTCCATATAAATCATTTCAATTCAATATTATAATCATTCCTGCTATTTATTTATTTTTATTTTAAAAAAAGATAACATTTGTAGAAGAAGTGTTAGTCGGATATATATTCTTACTACTAACCATATAGTTACTCCATATAAATCATTTCAATTCAATATTATAATCATTCCTGCTATTTATTTGTTTTTATTTTAAAAAAAGATAACATTTGTAGAAGAAGTGTCACCCGTTCAATAAAAAATAATATTTATCCGTTCGATAAAAAATATTTACAAACTAAAAAAATAATCAATTTTTTGACAAATTAGCTCGTTGGAAACGTTCCTCGTGAACCTTTTTTTTTTTTTAGAAAATCCCACATTTCTATTAATAATATCCATCGGAAAATCATGTTTTCTATAATAATTTAAAAAATAGCAGACAGATATATAAATAATATAATATTGTAGGTGTATAGTCAACTATTAATATTTCTGAGCGACCAACAATATAACTTTTCCGTTTTAAAATTTGAAATTTTATAAATTCAAAATCTTAGTTTTGCCTTTGAGTTAAAGAATTATTATTGACTCTAAAATTGCACAAGAAATTATGAATGCATATTATGTAGAGTTAGTTACCTACCAATCACATGTGCAGTATATTAAATAAATAAAAAAAGACTGGTAGTTGTGAATATTTGGTCGAAATGTAGTATTTTCATGTTGTTATCAAACATAATGGAAGATGTAACCAAATGCTTGACAATTGAAGAAATAGTTAGATTGGGCGAAAACACATCTAAAATATTTTAATTTTTGAGTTTTATATTTGAATTATCAGGTGTATAAATTTTTTACATAAATTATTACTAAATATTTATCAAAACACACCTTAACGATCGATCAGTTATTCACTTTTGCTATCATATATTAATCGATCAACAATTAGCATAGTGAAGAATTATTAGCAAATAAATTAGGAATTACTTTATTGCCCGGCAATTATTAGATATATAGTCCTATAATCTATGCATAAGCTATTGGTCCATTGTGACTCCTTAAATTTAAAATATCGAGTTGATTTAGTCTAATTTAGTTTCGAAAATCAATCAGATACATTTTTAAAATAAAAAAAATATGACGATTAATTTAGAAGGGAGGGAGTAATTATTAATATTATCAAATATATAACTTATAGTATGTCCATATGTGCATCCCTCACACACATATATTCTATTACAATATCAGTAAGATTGATCATCACTTATAAATCACATTAAAAATGGAAGACAATATAGTCTAATCTAGAAAATCACCAAGAGAAAAAAAAATGTTTATAGACTTACAAATATCAATATAAGAATCCATTTTTTTTTCTTATATAAAACATGTGAAGATAATTAATTAACAAGGCATATATATAATCAAACATTCTTTCATTATTCATCCATTCTGTTGAGATTATTTTGATCATATAGATGAAGCCATAAAATGGTCAAAATCTTGCAATGTACCATTGATTTGTTGATTTTGGCAATTCATGAACATGTCTTCATTGATCAAAGAATTCAAGAAGGAGGAGAAGACATCGTCCGCGCAACAATTCAGTCCATCATCTCCCTCATCATGAACCACAATGTTCATATCATCATCGCGATAATTGGCAAGCATCACATTACTGCTCTGATACTGATAATCATCATTAGGACTTGTAATTTCTCCAGGACAGTTATTATTGTTGATGCTACTTCCTAAGGGTTCTTTCATTTGGAAATTAGGATTGTAAATGGGGTTTGGAGTATTAATTGTGTTGAGATCATAATCATTAGCTAGGTTTGAGGATGAAGAAGGAGAAGAAGAATTAGCTTTGTTTGTAATAATATGATTATCATCACTAGAGGAATTAGGGTTGTTTAATATTAATGGTTTGTGTGTTCTTGGATCTATTCCTTGGCTAATTAATTTCTTGCTAAGGTGAGTATTCCAATAATTTTTTATCTCGTTATCTGTTCTTCCTGGAATTCTCCCTGCTATCAATGACCACCTACAAAAATTTCCGATTAAAAAAATGAGTTTAAATTTTGTGCAATATTAATATACATATAACTTTCTTACACCATCAAGCTAAGTTGACTTACAATGACAAATAAACCTTCATAGCATATATAATATGGTAACATGAAAAAATACAATAACAACAAGAAAAAATAACACCTAATTAAGGAACAAAACAGACCAGATGGTAGAGTGTAAAAAATAAATATGTAACTAAAGTTGATATTATTAATCACCAAAATGAATCCTTCAGTTAGCTCCCTAATTAAACATTTCAAGTTCGAATCTGAGAAATAAATCTATTGTTGGCAAGTGTTTTAACTCTGAAAGTCGATAACATAGCTACATTGCCTGGAAGGTTGCCTGTCAGTTGAACATCTTTTATCGAAAAATATATATTAAAAATTACTTTTATAAATATAAACATATACTAAATCTTAAACAATTCTTAGTGAAGTTCTTGATTTCTCCCCCAAAATGACACCTTTCAGCACGAATACAAATTTAATCAAGCCCCACTATAATATCAAACACCGAGTATGAAACAAAATATATAGGTCACAACGAAGGATAAAAACCTAATTAATAACAAGCAGATTAAAAGATGGTCAGTTGAACATACACCAAAAAAATAATACAATATAGGAGAAAAAAAATACATATCTATATATATATTAAAAATTACTTTTGAACAATTTTTAGAGAAGTTCCTAATTTCTCCAAAAAATAACTTTTTTTTTTAGGCGAATACAAATTTAATCAGCCCCACAACAAGTATCAGACACCAGATGTGAAACAAAATACATAGGTTAGCGCGCAGGATAAAGGAAACCCTAGTGGAATAACTAGCAAATCTTAACAAAAAAAAATCAAGATAAGGGTTTTCATTTTCATTTCTTGTTCTTTTTAATTTTAACAAACAATTATAAGCCCTAAAATGATGATATATATATTGAAGAATTGAAATTAATTTTGAAGGACCTGTTCCCTAGAAGGCGATGGAGGCGGAGGATGAGATCTTCCTCCTCCAGTGAAATATGTCCGCGTTTAACGGAAGGGCGGAGGTAGTTCATCCAACGAAGGCGACAACTCTTCCCACAACGGAAGAGTCCCGCCTTCTTTGGGAGTGTACGCCACCGCCCTTCCCCTTCTTTACTGACGTAATTTGTCAGTAATTCGTCTTCTTCTGGTGTCCATGGACCCCTTTTTAACCCTATTTTTGTACAACATGGTGTTACAACTTTGTTTCTTGACGATGATAATGATGATGATGATGATGGTGTTCTCATTTTTTTTTGTTGTTGAAAAAAATGGAGATAATGGATTGTTGAGTTGTTGGTTTGCATGTTAATTAATTAAAGTTGGGTGAGAGTAATAATGTCTAAGTTACTAAATTTGGTAGCGGTGGAAATGGAGTGTGTTTTGGTACGTATGTTGCATTTAGAACAAGTTTTGGTTTTAATTTAGTGGAATTTTTAATTATTTTTTAATAAGTGTGTGCGTCTTGGCTAATTTTACAAAGTATTTATTATATATCTTTTATCAGTGTAAGTGTCGAGTAATTCTATCTGCATAAATGGATTGGATGAGAAGAATTCATATAGAGCTTTTTGTTTTTTAATTGGAATTTGAATGTGAGATCTTGTAATTTTTAATTTACTTCGTTGACCATGTTTTATGATCTTCATTGATTTGGTTTATATTATGTGTTATAAAAACTTATCCAATCTATATTTAATTACATTAAAATGAGCCATAGTTTGAGGTAAAAGAAGTTAATTGGGATTGTCTATCTCTTCCTTAAAATAAAGGTATGGAGATTTACTTGTCGTACACCAATTTTATTTTGTTTTTTTTTATCTATTTTGTGGTTCGATTAATCTTAATTCACGCCTAGACGCCCCATTATATGAGGGTAAAGTGTCCTCGATAAAAAAAAACTATTTCCAGAGTTCAAATATTAGATCTTTGATTACTGATAGAGGAAACTTATGTATGCAATTGTATGTCAACTTAATTTGATAATATAATTATTTACATTGTCAGCATACAGAACATAAAGTCAATATTTATTTATATTATCCAAAAACAGCTCACGTACAAATTAATATTGATGGAAGTTGCACTTGGTTTTCTTCATATAATGTTATGACCAAAAATAGAAAACTTCATTAGATGCATTATTTACCTCTTTTAGATAAATGGTAACGATATTACACATATGAATGGGGCGTTCGAATTGATTTTACTTGGAAATGAAATATACAATCAAAATATAATTTAATTATTTAATAAATCTAATTATTTGGTAGGAATTTAAGTATTGATATGGCATATGAAATGTTGAATTTGATCAATAACCATAATTTAACAATATTAATATTCACAAAGTACATTTACTAATTTGAATATATGTTTTTATATGTTGATTATATTCAACGTAAAAATTATAAAGTTAATTAATTAATATGCGTAATACATGTATGTAACAAATTGTTGTAATATCTTATTTTTCCATTCTTGATTAGGGATTTCGCTTTAGAGCTTTACCCTTCCCACAAAGTGAGTTTTTTTTATACGAATTTAAATTAGTCAAATATCAAAATGAATAGCAGATATCAAATGAGAACAAAATTAAAAAAAAATGGTTATAGATCTTATAATCACAAAATTTAATACATTTTGATATACATTATATATATTTTTTAGAGGCGACAAATTTCTCAAGAAGTTTTAAATTTCGACTAAACGAGCAAAAAAGTAAATTATGACACTCTCATCATATTACTTTACGTTGTTTGAGTCAAAAAATTAATGATAGAAATGATTTGGTGTAAATATCGAATGAAAATAAATATTTACCCTGAACCCACGAAGAAACGGTAGAAAGTAATATTAAAATTTTAATTTGCTTGATTGGATATATATTTATTTAAATTTGTTCACTAAATAAATTAATAATTAACTTATTAAAGATTCATAATACATTTAATTCTTGTTAAAATAGCAAAACGTATAAAAGTAAATTTTGAGATATATATTTCATGGACGCAAAAAATAGATTAAGAATTTAATTATTCTATTTGTCACATAATTAATTTCAATCAAAAAATTCCACAGTAGGAATTACTCATTATCAAAGCAGCAAAGAATAGTGACATTTTGCCTACCCAAAATTACTTTGATTAATGGCATCATCAACCCAATATTGAATAGTTTTAAAAGAGGAAGAGAAAATAATATTTTTTTTAATGATTTATCGCTAATCCGTCATTAAAGTAATAGTAGCTACAAAACTTGTTTATCGCTAATTCTTGTTTATTTTTCAGAGTGATTATAAAAACAAAAAGTGATAAAAATAGACCAATGTGATACAGTGATAATTACTCCTTTCATTATTAATCACATGTCTCAATTCGAATCCTAAATATAGAGTTACCTAATTACCCCCACATAATATAAGACTTTTCTGAATTCGAATTTAATCAGGATCATAAATCTTCTAAGGTTGTTGCTTCCCTTTTTTTCTTGAATTAGTCACATCTTTGGGTCCATTCTCTATGTAAATTTAAGTAATTGTTTGACAACGATAAAATAAACTAAGAGAAAGAAATAATAATAATTAGAAAAAAAAAAACTGCAAAAATATGTATATAACTATATATATTAACCGCAAATAGACTAATTAAACTAAAGTAAACCTCTATGGTCTCGAGAAGAAAAAAACTAAACCTAGTAGAAGTAGGAAGCTGTTATTCGAAATAATGTTTGAGATTTTTTTCGTTTCTAATTTTTCAGTGTCCAGTCTTCGATACTCATATTAATATTTAATTAAATACAGATTCGAAAAGTCTCATGTTATTTATTAAATACTTCCATATCCAAAACTAAGTAAGATCAAGTCTTAATATTTAGCACTTTAAAATCAAATTACAATTAATTTTACTTACTAATCATATCCTTACTCGAATATGTAACATAAAATTGTATAATTCCTGCCATATTAATATCGTGTAATTTTCTCTTTATTTATTTATAGTAAGTTGATTTTAAAATTCAAATATATCATATCGTTCACATAAATTAAAACAAAAGAAATATTTGTATCAAACCTGAACATTGTAGCTCCACATTGGGTTTACTATATTGGGCTTTAAATTCATATTTTATTTCCTTTTAACATATCAAAACATTATTATAAAAAAAAAAAAAGCCTTTTTCGAGTTCAAGTTCTATTAGGGTTTCTACTTCTTAAGCCCTGAGGTTTTATTATATATATTTATCTCTTTCTCTTAATCTATACTTTCATCATCAATTTTATTTTCTTCTTCTAATAATTATGGATTCTGATCATGAAATTTACGATATGTATTCTGATGATGAAGAGGAGGAAGATTCCACCAATATTGATGAATCCAATATAGTTTTTTACAAACAAAAAAATTACAAAATTTTGAAGGATTTCCATATTCGTCAACTCGTAAAAGAAGATATATCGAAAATTTCAACGATCTTATCCGTCCCACGAGACGTTTCGTTAGCACTCCTACGCCGTTATAATTGGAAGGTTGATCGAGCTAACGAAGAGTGGTTTGCTAACGAACAAGAAGTTCGTAAGTCTATAGGTATGTTTTTATGTGACAACAATAATAACTATGTTTCAGTATCGAAAAAGACGAAAAAAACAAATAATGATGCTTTTGTGAATTGTGGTATATGTTTTGAGGAATATGATGATGTGGTTTATGCTACGTGTAATAAACATCCTTTTTGTAAGGTATGTTGGGAAGGTTATATTGGTGCATCGATTAATGATGGTGGTCCTAATAAATGTCTTGCTTTACGTTGTCCCGATCCATCGTGTGAAGCTATGGTAGGTGAAAGTATGGTTGTTGAATTAGCATCGGAGAAAGATAAATCGAAGTATTATGATTATTTATTTCAATCTTATATCGAGGAAAACAAGAAGATTAAGTGGTGTCCTTATCCTGGATGTGAATGTGTTGTTGAATTTGAGATAGGGAGCGATGATTATAGCGTGATTTGTGATTGTTCTAATGGTTTTTGTTGGAATTGTTTAGAGGAGATTCATCGTCCGATTGATTGCGATACGATAGCTAAGTGGAAGGATATAAATCAAGAAGAATCCGCAAATACAAATTGGATTATGGCTTTTACTAAAAAATGTCCAAAGTGTGATAAATCAATTGAGAAAAATATGGGATGTATGCATATGACATGTAGATGTGGATATCAATTTTGTTGGTTATGTTTTAAGAAATGGGGTGTTTGTGCTAGTCGATGTAATCGATACGAGGAGAAAAAAGAAGTAACAGAAGCGAAGAAGAATATTCAAAGGTATACACATTATTACGAGAGATGGTTATCGAATGGAAAGTCGAAAGAAAAGGCTTTAAATGATTTGAAAAGAATGAAAGATGAAGGGTTGAAAAAATTAAGTGATGATAATTCTATACTTGAGAAAGAATTAGAATTTATTATTGAAGCTTGGGAACAAATTGTTGAATGTAGGAGGGTTTTGAAATGGACATATGCTTATGGATTTTATTTACCTAAAGAAGAGGTGGCGAAAACACGATTTTTCGAATATTTACAAGGGGAAGCAGAGGCAGGTCTAGAGCGGCTTCATCATTGCGCGGAGAAAGAATTGATGGAATATTTAGGGTCAAGTAATGAGATGGATTATACTGATGAAGGATCTTATAAGGAATTCACGAATTTTCGATCGAGAGTTGTTGGGCTGACTAAAGTTACTGGAAATTATTTTGAAAAATTGGTCATGGAATTAGAAAATGGACTACAAGATGTGACTAATTCAACAAAAATAATTGAACAACCAATGAGTTCTAGTAATACTAGCAATAATATGTGGATGTGTGATAGGTGCACTTTTTTGAATGAAGATATTCATACAGTTTGTCGAATGTGCATCGAAGATTGAAGCAGGTTTAATTTATTAATTTTGAACTTTTTTTTTTTAATTATGGTTTTGTATTGAGAATTATTATAGATTTTAATTAAGTTGAAGTTGGATTTCTTTGAATTTGTTGTGGTGCCTAGAGTTTGTTTTTGTTTACTTTCATTTGTTTTTAGTTATGATGTTTATGTCAAATTTATGTCTCATTGAAATTTCTTGAATTGAGAGTTATCGAAAGCAATTTTTCTGTCTCATAAGGTAGAGGTAAGTTTTGTATATACGCTATTGTCGTTAAACTTCACTTGTATAAAGATTTCTTTAGGCCGGACGGAGATTGACTCACTTGTGTATTGTATATGTACAAATTGTTAAAAATTAAGAAGATACTATTTGCGTGCGTTGAAGCTAATAAAGTATATACAATTTTATAAATCAATATAACAACCTTGAAAAATAGATATTTAACGAAGTTATTGTTTTAGAAATAGTAATTACAAGAACAAATTACATACTAAAGATTATGGTGGATGAGTAATAAGCATTTTCTGTTTTTCATTTGAGATCTCGAATTCAAGTTTTGAAAATATAATTATTTTTGATAGAGAATATTTTACATCATAGTGAAACTTCTGAAGATATAGATATTTTTAATTGTGAGTAAATAAGAGAGATAGAAAATTGCATTCACGTGACATAAGGGCCAAGAGATAAATCGCATTTGAGAACTGCGATTTATGAAGAATGTGTTTTATGAATCTCTCTTATACTTTTCTTTGATATTATTTATTTTTCATTTTCTTTACTTGTGATTTTAAGTATTCATTAGATTCTTTTTTCTTTAAAATGTTTAATTAGTATCATGACATTATTTTATATTTATAAATATTAATCTTTTTATCAAATATTCAGTTCATAATGTTCTTACAAAATGAAATTTAAGAAAGTTTTTTTTTTTTTTTAATGTTATGGTCTAAAATTGAAGATATGTCAAATGTAGCAAAATATTTTTTAATCTTTAATTTTATACGTGTTAGGTGAAAAGTTGGAATTATACCGTTGTTAAAAAGAAACAAGGATCATTCTTTTTTTAAACGGACTTGAAAAAATATAGGTTAAACAAATTAAAACGGGGGAATTATAGTTTTTTTTATAATATTAATTAAAAATATATATTTATTAATTAATATATTTCGATGAGACAATATGTATCTTAATTACTAGACTAATGTCATATATATTTTATTTTTTGATAATTAATTTTTTAATTTTTAATCTAACTATGTAATTACCTTTGTCATTGTAGTATTCTATTGTGTAATTACTCCATATGTCACAATTTATGTGGTATTTTCATTTTTCGAGAGTCAAACAATTTATGTTTGATTGGAAATTTGCGCGTGAAATTGTTAATTTTTTGAAATGAAATTTATATATTTGTAAACTACACAAAAAGAACTATAAGTCACAATAATTGACAACTCAAAATAATTAAAACGTATATAAAAAAGGGAACTTTCGCATAGAGTCCCTCAGAAATAGCCTAATTACGCTCCATAACTATAGTTTACTAATTACGATTCGTAGTTACATGTTATAAGGAGGAGAGTGGCGAGCGAGATTGAGAGAGGGAGGAGAGAGAGGCGAGCGAGATTGAGAGAGGGAGGAGAGAGAGGCGAGCGAGAGAGGGCAAACAATGGGAGAGAGGTGAATTGTATATGTATATCGGTTAAATAATTATCTTTTATACATATGTATTTGTATATCTGACGAGCGAGATTGGGAGAGGGAAGAAAGAGGCGAGCGATATTGGGAGAGGGACGAGAGAGGCGAGCGAGATTGGGAGAGGGAGGAGAGAGGCGAGTGAGAGAGGCCAATAATTTGTATATTCTCATCTCGTTTGTATAATTCGAAGTACGTTTGTATAATTTGTGTGTTTTTATATAATTGAGTAATATAAAGTCTGGAATTATACAAATATGATAAAACTCAAAATAACGAATTGATACAAACATGAACATATGAACTTTAAACAAAATATATTATACAAATTACATTATATAAATTATATTATACAAAATCCGAAAATTATACGTTTATACAAATTTTCAAAAGTTATACACAAAAAAATTGAATGTATATGGTGACAAAATTGAAAAATCAAAGAAAATCATCAGGCATATACAAATACAAACTATCATATACAAATACAACTCAAACAAAGAATTGTTAGTTGCGAATCATAAAAACATGATTAATTATACAAACTTGAAATCAGCTCACATAATTAATGGCTAATGTTAGTTTCTGAGTGTCAATTATAGCATACTATACCTGTGATTTCAATGATTGAGTACTAAGTTGTCTAATTATCCGACCACATCCCCTTTGTCTTCTTCACGGCTCCGGCGAAGAGCTTTTATCTCCGGTGAACCTGTGCAATTAACAATGGCGAAACCAAAAGAGTATCTTCCATAATCATCAAATTTGACATAAGTTGAGTAAATACGTGATGAAGACTACAAATGGAAACTTTTTGGCAAATTTAGAAGACCAAAAGTCACTATTTTGATCATTAAAATCTTGAAAAACCTTAAACACCTAATAAGCTGTGCCACCATTCCTGAATAGCTTCGTTGATAAGATTAGATGGAACCCCATGATTGAATTACGTGCTATGTCCACCATCTTACTGAGGAAATGCCTGACTCAGGGCAATCGTTTGTTTGATCCAAAATTCACTCAGGGAATTCAGACAAGCATCAAAGGTATGCTTCCTTACTTGTATCCAACATGAAGAATCGAAATCTATTATCAAGAAGCTATGTGATACTGTTTAATGGTTGACCTGAATTGTGAATCTTTATATTCGAATGTGTTACTTATGATTTGGTGAAGTTACAAGAATTGTATTACTTGATGTTATCGCAATTAGCAGAGTATGTAGGTGAAATATTGAACTGGTTTGTTAACGTATTGCATTCGATGTTCTTGAAAACGTTGAGTAATTGTTCCCCGAATGTGGATGTTAGGATAGCGCATTGAGTGGAGTTGTGAATTTTGTTGGGTGTTTATTGAGCCTGAGTGATCGGAAAAGTTTCAGGACTTGTTGACATTGATGATGAAGAAGTTGACTGAGGCATTGAACAATGGTCAAGAGGCTACGACTCCTGAAGCATTGGAATTGTTGATTGAATTAGCAGAGACCGATCTGAGCTTCTTCAGGAAGCAGATAGTGGATGTACTGGGTGCAATGTTGCAGATAGCTGAGGCGGATAGGATAGTTTAGAAGAAGGGACAAGACATTTAAAAATTGAGTTTGTGATTACTTTAGCTGAGTCTAGGGAAAGAGCACTAGGGATGATAAGGAAGTTGCCACAATTTATCAATAGGTTGTTTGGTGTTTTGTTGAAGATGTTGCTTGATATTGATGATGAAGTTGTTTGGCAAAGAGCTGAGGTTGAGCATGAGGCTGCAGGGTAAACAAGTAATTATGGTGTTGGTCAGGAGTGTTTGGATAGATTGTCTAATGCATTGGGTGATAATACTATTGTTCCTATCACCTCTGAGCAGTTTACTGCATACATGGTTGTCCCTGAGTGGAAGAAGCACCATGCCGCACTCATTGCATTTGCTCAGATTGCAAAAGGTTGCTCAAAGGTACAAATCAAATTACGCCTATAGAGTTTGCACTACATGTTTTTAAATAAGCTTTTATATCTAACATGTATTCTCACTTTATTTACTCTTTAATTTGCTCTTTATGTTGATATATTGATTTGACACAACACCAGGTAAGTTTTTGAATTAATTACCAGCAAATACAGTTGAAACACCAATGTTACCAAAATTGAGTGATATTTTTAAATGCTACCAAAACTGACCCATATTATAAATGGCATGTAAAGATTATATCACACTTTAAACAATCCCTTAACCCTAGGCACTAACGAACAACCCTTGGAGTTGCGGCCGATCTCCCTTCTTCTCCATCCTTTCCCCACTTCCTCCCACCAACACTCACTGTCCAACCACCTTTTCCTCCTCTGTCACCATGGAAGCCAGGGTATATATATGTTTTTTGATTAATTACTATTCTTTTATTAACTTGTCTCTTGGTTATGTACTCATGGAATTGATCATCTATGAGTTTGTGATAGTCACAATATTTGTTTATACGATTTTTGTTTCTTGACATATACTCTTTTCTTAGTGCATTTGATTGGTAAAAAGATCCTTGTCTTGTTTTCTGTAATAGGTAATGATTAAAGATTTGGAGCAAGTGGTCAACATGGTTGTGATTTCTTTCCAAGATCGTCATCCTCGAGAGAGATGGGCTTCCGTTAATGCAATTGGCGTATTGGCAACTGAGTTGGGTCCATATTTTCAACTACACTACCACAGCCGGTTGTTGCCTGTGCTTGCAGCAGCTATGGATGATTTCCAAAATCCAGGAAAACAGGTGTGTTCTAGACTTCTAGTGGTATTTGGCACTGTGGTTTTCTGATAATAAATTTTGAAGTAAACTGCATAAAATAATCCTTAAGACATGAGGTCAAAAGGTTTAATTAATAATCCCTAATACACGAGGTCAAAAGGTTTAATCATTGTAACATGGTTTTGCTCCAGAAGTATTTATTTCCTGAAATTTAGTTGCCTGTCATGCCTATCAAAATATTCTTTTCTGATGAAGTAAATAGTTTCATTAACAAGACATCAAGAAGATGCAAAAGTTTCAAAGAAGTTGTGTTAGCTCCAATACATGAGAAAATGCTATGCTATGATTAGGGCGCGAACAAACTCCAAAAATTCATTGGCTAACACTTATTTGTTTTCATTAAGATTAAGACATTTGAATCTGTGTATTAAGAGTTAAATATCTGAATTTTAACACATTTGAATATTAAGATGCTATCTGTATACTAAATAATTAAGACTATTTGTTTTTTCTCAACATCTAAATATATAAAACTTGTTTTAAAAATAGTGAATATCGATAAATATTTTAAAGAAATTATATGACAGTTGGAGGTGATGATAGCTAGTGATGGTGGTTGTGGGTGCCAATTGGGAGTTGTGTTGGGTGGTGGTGGTGGTTCTGGGCAGTAGCTAGTGGTGCTAGTGTTTGACATTTGTGATTAACAGTGGTTGTTGATCATGGTAGTTGTTTGTAGCAGCTAATTATTTTGGTGGACGATATTGGTAATGGTGGTGGTGAATGATGACGGTAATTGGAGATATCTAGTGCTTGCTAGTTGTGGTGATTGTAAATGTTGGCTAATGGTGGTGATAGATGACTTACATGATTGGCAGGGATGATAATTGTAGGTGGTGGGTAGTGGTAGTTGATAATGGCAGGCGGCGGCGGTTAACAGTGAAAATGGATGTAGTAGTGATTTTTTGGTTCAGATGTATGTTTGTTCATTCGTTTGTCAATGAATTCATTTATCTAATTATTTTGTATTTCTGCAGGCACATGCTGCATTAGCTGTCCACAACTTTATTGAGAAAAACTGCGCCCCAGAGATTTTGCTGCCCTACTTAGATAGAATAGTTAACAAACTGTGTGTATTTGTGCAGCAGGTATGACATACAAGAGGGAATAATATCATAATATTACTACTGAAATATGCAAGATTTGTGATACTTTTTCCTGCTGTTTGCTATTGTTTGAAGTGCAGAATGTAAATGTAATGGTGCAAAAAAATGCATTAATTGCTTTGGCTTCTGTGGCTGGTTTATCCCAGGTACTACAATTCCAATAGTTCAGGCTCAATTATGCTTGTTTCTGATATTGATGATGATTGCTAATAAATTATATACCAACAGAAGCACTTCCAAAAATACTACCATCTTGTGATGCCATCTTTGAAAACTATCTTGGTAAATGCAAATGATGAATCTAATCGCATGCTTCGAGCCCAAGTAATGGAATGCATAAGCTTTGTCATGATGGCTGTTGGGAAAGATAATTTCGGAGATGATGCTAAGCAGGTTAGTATGAGATTATGTATCCCGTGCCGATTTTTAAGATGTATTCGTTATGTCCTAAGTTGTTTGGCATCGTCTGGCTGGCCACGAAATTTAAGAAAGAAAAGATACTTTTTTGACACATAACTAAATATGAGCTAAACGTCAAAACTACCTTGTATCGAACAGTTTGTTTTGGGTTCAGTATGGCCTGCAACAAGTATTTCAGTGGAAAAATGAGAACGTAGAATTATGTAGTTATCAAGTTAAAGAGGTGCCAATCTTTTTGTGCCGTATAGAATGGAAACAATGCCAAAAGCGGTCGTATGCATAAAGCTTAATGGCCGCATAGCGAGGTAGATAAGATTACTTCAGTCCATGTATTTCCTTCCGTCTGGTTCAGTTTTCAAGCATAGTGCTTACTCTTGATTTTTGTTAAAGGTTATGGAAGTGCTTATGTCTATACAAGGGTCACAAATGGAGACAGATGATCCTACTACTGTTTACATACTAAAGGTATGGGTGCATCATTTCAAGGACTTGGGACTTCATTTATAGGTTACTAGTGAAGTTGTTAGTGCTTTGTGCGGTCATTAAAAATATTGTCAATTTATTTATGAAATCACAAAAAGATAAGTAAAGCAAGTCAGATCAAGCTCAATATATTCCGTCTAACTCTATATATAATGGTCTTAGAGACATGTCACATATATATAGAGAGAGAGATTCTCACTACATCATTGATTTCATTGCAGGCATGGGCCAGATTTCGCGAGTGCTTAGGAAAGGATTTCCTTCCTTACATGAGTGTAGTCATGCCTCCGTTGCTTCATTCTGTGCAACTAAAGCTTGATGTAACCATTTATTTTGCGGATTCAGAATCAGATGATGATGAGAGGTAAGGTTTTGCAATGACTATCACCGTGTAATGTTGTGGTATTACAAATAATCATGTAAAATGGCCTATTGTTTTTCTATTTCACTGAATATATTTTTAAGATGCTTATTTCCCATGGTTAGTGCAGTTACCACTGTGGTTATTTGCTTTAGTTCGTGAAAAGTTATGAACCACCAGTCATCATGAAACCTAAAATGTTGTCCCATATGTATCAGTTTCTCTTGGATCAAAGCATTGATAGTTTTGGATACAGTTCGATTAGGAAGGAAATCCTTTCTTATTGTCCAAAATTTCACTCATAAAATGGCTCGAGGATACTATATTCTAAATATATGACCTGTTCCTTTTTATTAATGTTTTTTGAGTTTTATGGCCATTGTGTAGTGGTTAGTCTAGTGGAGGTTCCCGGATCTTATCTAATTTTTGTCTTCCAGAATGCCGTTTATAACACTTCGGAGTTTAAGATGCGGTATCAAAACAAGTGTCATAGAGGAGAAGACAATAGCTTGTCAACTGTTGCGCGACTATGTTCATGATCTGAAAGAGGATTTCCACCCATGGATTGACCAGGTTTGCATGAATATACTTTCATGTATTTCGTACAAGCTATTGATTTAAATTGGATTTAACAAATAATTTCATTGCATGAAACAGGCTACGCAAGCATTAGTTCCGCTATTGAAATTGCGTTGCCATGAGAAACTTTGGGTAGCTGCAATTTCAAGTGGGATTTATAAATCTAGCTCCTCGTGTTTTTTTCTTTTCCTCTAATTTTGTGAACTACTGACATATGTTCTGTTTGGTTGTAGCCTTGCCAAAGATGTTACGTTCTGCTAAAGTGGCTGTTGAGAAAGGAATTGCTCAAGGTCTAAATGAAACATATGTGAAGCAGTTATCAGACTACATAATACCAGCCTTGGTGGAAGCTTTGCATAAGGTTGACTTCAACTTACATTATCGGTGGAGTTAGTGTTAATCGTTCTTTGTTCAATTGTACAATATGTATGGGGTTTTATACAATTGTGGTATGGACTGTAAACTTGATCACTCTCATTGCTATCTCATTCAGGAGACTGACACAGAATTATGCCTGGGTGCGTTGCAAAAAGTGAGCAAGTGCTTGAAGGTTTGTTATTTACCAAGGTTATTTAGTTCTTTGAATATCTGCATCTATGGTT
This sequence comes from Solanum stenotomum, assembly GCF_019186545.1. NCBI lineage: Eukaryota > Viridiplantae > Streptophyta > Magnoliopsida > Solanales > Solanaceae > Solanum > Solanum stenotomum. Next base: position 98,652,971 of record NC_064282.1, read on the forward strand.
CACATTCTCGTGGATACATACTTGGTAGGCATCTAGCGCTATCTATTCACTGAACAGCTTATATGGGTAGGACTTAAAGAATCAGGAGAACAATGTCGAGTCCAGAATGATAAAAGAGCTATAGATGATTATCTGTCTTGCACGTCAAGGACGTCAAGGGCATCAATATACCATTAAACATCTATGATTTTGCTGGGACTCCTTTGTGGATGTTCATTTATACCAGGAATCTCTCTTCTTTTTCCAGATATCTGCCCCACTCCTGGATGAAGGTCAGGTGCAGAGCATTGTCGATGAGATAAAGAAGGTCCTCACTGATAGTTTGAATCGAAAACGAGAGCAAGCAGAAAGAACAAAATCTGAAGACTTTGATGCTGAGGAAGCTGCTGAAGACTTTGATGCTGAGGAATCTGACTTTAACAATGAAGAATTTGAACTAGAACACAAGATTGAAGTACACAAACGAACGATAACTTCGAGTATCTTTGTTCTTATGCTTAACATTTTAATCTAACTCTGTCTTATCAAATCTCCATATATCTCTGGATTAGGTTGGTGAAATATTGCGCATGCTGATCGAAACATTCAAGGCAGCCTTCTTACCTTTCTTTGATGAGTTGTCTTCATATCTAATGCCTATGTGGGTAGGTGCCTCCTCATTGTATTCAACGTGACTTCAGTATCTAACGCACTTTTCTCATTTTGTTATATAACTAATTATTTTTTCCTTTCATGCTTGTCTGTTAAGGGAAAGGATAAAACAGCTGAAGAAAGGAGGGTAGCAATTTGTATTTTTAATGATGTTGCAGAGCATTGCCATGAAGCAGCTCTAAAGTAGGTGTTTATATAGGTTTGTCTTGTTTGGATACTAGAATGGTGCAGTATTAGATATAATTACTCCTTCCTGTTCAAACTAGGTACTATGACACATATGTTCCTTTTATTTTGGAAGCATGTAATGATGAAAGCTCAGATGTTCGAAAGGTTTGCTTATGTTAAAGGCGTCACCTTTTTCAGATAATTGACATCTTCTGCTTGATTCTCAAATTGTTATTGTTATTTTAGGGAGCTGCTTATGGACTTGCCATATGTGCAGAAAATGGTGGTTCTTTTTTTAAACCTTTTGTTGGAGGTATGATATAGTTGATGGTGTTGGAAATGTTATATTTTAAGTAGTTTTTCCTACTTTTTTGACGGGATCAAGGGGTTAATAAAACTTTTAGCTTACCTGATATAAAGCACAACTTTATTTCAGAGGCTGTATCGCAGCTCAGTATAGCTGTAGGGCATCATAATGCTCTTCAAACTGAGAATGTAATGGCGTACAATAATGCTGTTACGGCACTGGGGAAGATATGCCAGTTTCATCGTGACAGTATTGACTCTTCCCAGGTATATTCTTTTGGGAACCTTTTATTTTTATTTTTAATAGGTATTTTTATATATTTTAACTTAGGATATGCTTAGGGTGGAATACTCGGATTTTGGTAAGATAATGGGTTTATGCTTAAAACTTCATTGAATTATTTGTAAAAACTCAGAGAATTTGCTAATATCAGAAATAAAAGAAGATTAGGAGTTTTCTAGTGCGTCTGTAAGGAAGATTTATGATTGAAGAAGAAGAGCAAAAAGTGAGAGTGAAGAAGTTTCTGAAGCCTGCTTACCTTCTGGAACTGTTGATTTTATTTATATTTCTAGTCTCTGTGTGGCCCCAAAAGTTTGTAGTCAGTAATTTGTGTTACCGCCTCTTTTACAACACCCGAACAAGTAAACTTATGTTCTAGCAATCACTTATTTAATTGCTCTATGAATAAGTTTCTTATATAAGAACTTCACTTTACCTTAGGTGAGACTAGCTTCAGTTCTGACTTATGCTTGGCCTATTTTAAAAAAGTAAACATACGGTCTTTGCTCGTAGAAGATTTAAACATTCTCCAGTACCTTGTTATAATTTCAACAATGTTAATTTCTAAAGACTTTTGTCAGGTTGTCCCTGCTTGGTTGAATTGCCTGCCTATAAAAGCTGACTTAATAGAAGCGCAGGCTATACACGACCAACTCTGTTCGATGGTTGAAAGGTATTCAATCAGCTTGCTTTAACTTATCCGTTTCAGTAAATAATGATGGCAATTTTTTGAATTTTTTTCCTGACTAGATGGATGTAACAAAGATCCACTACTATTTGGTTAGTTGCCCTTGGTTCTGGACATCATATTATATAAGTATTCTCTGCTATTTTAGACGACAACGATTACAGCTCAATTTAAACTAGTTGGCATGTGTTATATGAATCCTATATATATCCACTCAGCTTTTGTGGCCTCTAGAGTCTTTATGTTTAACCATGTTTTCATTTTTCCTGCTTGCAGTTCAGCTGCAGAACTATTATGCCCCAACAATCAGTACCTTCGAAAAATTGTTTCAGTTTTTGCTGAGGTTAGTTATTATTATACCTTCTCAGTCAGGTCAGCGTTTTGTAGCAAAAAAAAAAAAAGTTTCAATTTTTATCTCAATTCCTGTTGCTGGATCCAGTACATCTGATCCAAAAGACTAAGATGTTTCGACCACATCCCCTTGTATCTTTGTCCTTCTTGGAGTCTCTCTCGACAACCTCTGGATTATCTTTTGCCTCACACTCGAGTAGTTGATTGATTTGCTACAATGGTCGTCATAAAGTATTATAGCCTTATATCAAAGTAATATTCATCTCACTACCATTTTGTAATCCAAATTTGCTTCATATGTAGGTTTTATGTGCCGATGAGGAACTTGCTAGTGAAGAAACACGAAGCCGGATGATTAATCTGTTGAGGCAGCTCCAGGAAACACTACCACCTGCATCACTGGCTGCAATATGGTCTTCCTTGCAACCTCAGCAGCAAACAGCACTGAAATCAATTCTATCATCTTAAACTTGTTTCTTCCCAAGGCAATGGAGCTTCTCAGCCTGTAGCTTCATGAATCATGAATTATCAAATATTTGATACTCAAATTCTCTCATATATACCGTTCATTTGAGCGTGAGGACATGTGTCAGTCTACTATTGGTTTGGGTCAAACGTATGTGAGCAATGGCAGTAGCCTTGCTTTTGAAGTGTGTATACTAAAAATGTTGCAGTTGAATCTTGCTTCTGGAAAAGAAAAAGGAGCATCTGAGGTGTTGTCAAGGAGACGACTCGTGTCGCAGTTTTGCTCCAGTTTTGTTGTTATTTTGCATTGTCAGATTGTGAAAGCACAAGAATAACATCACAATTGAACAGGTTGTACTTAGTGATGAAAATTGCTGGTGAACCATTGTTGGGATTTGTATGTTTGACATATATGGTGATGTTTGGTACCATATTTTTAAGAAAGTTGGTGGCTAGACTCCACTCCACCCCTCTCCCAAAACTAGCATACTTTCGCAAGTTTCATACTTAAATTATCCGGTGTTTTTTTTCCTCCTGAACTAAACTTTTAGACGTTATTAAAGCCAGGTGGATGAGTTATTTCATTCTCCATACGTCTCTAAGTAAGTGTTAACAAACACTTTGCCATTTGTCAAGCCAAAGTTTTTAAATAGTTCGGGGTTGAAAGAAACAAGACATAGTTAAGTATGAAACTTGCAAAAACGTGATAACCAACCCTGAACCTTATACATTTGACCAACACGATGTTTGATTGCAACAAGTCACAAGGCCATATACTAGTTTCATTGCACGAGCTGAAATTTTAACGTCTTCCTGTTCAGGTGATAAAATGGATTCTAATTCCATCTCCTGCTCGTGCCGATGCCAAGATGGCTGGTAGTATTGTTTCCTTGAAATGCCTTAACAGATGAATTATGCGATTTGCAGTTTCTTCTGTAACAACATCGTCTCCAGCACATAGAACCTAATTATAATAAGAGGCTTTCAGTTACTAAATGTCTACATCAACATAAAATTTGATTTAAAAGGATATGTCGAAGGAAGCATCCATATAGAAAAATAGAGAAAGAACCACTTCCANCCCCCCCCCCCCCCCCCCCCCCCCCCCCCCACCACCAACCAACTTCCACACCTAATTGTCAACTGACTAACATATAATGCGATATCTACTGCATTAAACTCACACCTCGATACCACTAGACTACAAGCCTTGGTTTTCTATCGTCTTTCTTACAAAAAGTAAATATTAAAATCGCTGTCGTGGAATCATTGATATACCAACTAGTTGTGATTTTGAACTAACCTCAGTAAAAACTGAAATAACCTTTGGAAGGTGCAGATAGTTGGGACCCCTTAGTTCTCTGTCTGATCTGTAAGTTAGAAGATTTGGTAAAACACATTAAAGACTAAAAGAAGTTAATACCTATTACCATCATTTAGGTAGGAAAAGGGAACAACTGATAGTTGAGGTGATGATGAAAACTAATCGAACCTTTCAACCATTGAACAGAGCTGCTCTAGAACTGCTTTGGCTTTGTTCATGTCATCTTTTATCGGAAGACAATTCAGCCAAGCCGGAATAATCTACAAAAACACATGGAATGAGAGTATTGTGTAAGTTTAACAAGGTTGGAATGGCATCATTTCATCTTGGAATGGATCAAAATCTACATGTTTATGCATAACGCGATAGCTCTAAAAGGGTGTAAATAAAAGGAAAGAGGATTAGGAAAGGTTGCAAATGGCCTCCATGGTGGATAAGATGAGAGAAGGGAGAGTGAGATGGTTCGGGAATGTGAAGAGGAGATGCAAGGATGCTCCAGTGAGGAGGTGTGAAAAGTTGGCTATTGCTGGTCTGAGAAGAGGTAGAGATAGATTGAAGAAGTATTTGGAAAAAAACATACCTGCACTGAGTCAATATCTTCCAGATGAAATTGACATATGCAACCAAGTGCAGAAACAGCACTATCATATGCCGTTACGTTGTCAGGTTCAAGAGCTTTGGAATGCCTAATGACTGCATTGATCCTTGAAAGAGCCTCTGAAATCATGGAATTTATCAAATGACAAAAACATATTCGTCTTAAATACATGTTGAAACAAATCATACCTCCAATAAAAGGTTTGAAATCATAACCACCATATTGAGCACAAAGCCCAAGTCCACAAAATGCAGCCTGAGCATGACATGAATGGTGTTTGAATGAATCAAATAGCAAATGTAATTTATCTGAAAGATCATATACAAACCTGTCTAACATCTGGATTGTCGTCATTGCTTGCGTCTAAGAGAAAAGGAAGATATAAACTATGGTACCTAGTTACAGCAGAAAGTAACTATCAGAACATGACCTTATTATCTAAGAAAAATATCATAAAAGATCGACCTACTTTTGAGCTACTTCATCACAATGCTCCATGAAGGCATTGAATGTACGAATACGTTGTGTTCTCTCTCCAGTTGTTTCATCCTTTCCCTTTGAGCAGAGGAAAAAACAAGAACTATGAGAAAAGCAACCTATTTTGAGCCGAAATCTAACCGGAAACTCACCCTCATAGGCATTAGATCTGATGAAAGCTCTTCATGGAAGGGCAAGAAAGCATCCTTGAATGTTTCGATCAATGTTATCAATATGTAAACAACCTGATAAAGAAAAATGTTTTATGTGATTTGAGAAAAATCCAAGTGAAAGGTTTTATGAAGACAACATGGTGTCGTTATGTCTGAACTTCATGTAAAAGATCTGCTACAGAACGAATACGGTTATTTTACAAATGATTAATCATCTCTTGAACATACATTGCTGAAAATTTCTTCTTCTGGCTCTTTTTCGTAGGTCAGCAAGTCAGCTTCCTCTGCATCAAAGTCTTCTGATTTTTCTCTGTCTATGAGTTCTCCTTATCTAAGTGAACTTTCTCTAATGACATGCTTTATCCAATCAATGATGCTACGAACGTGAGCTTCATTGAGAAGTGGTCTACATATCTGAAAGAAGACACAAAAAAGGGCCATATAACTAGTGTTATTTCTTGCTTCGACAGCAATCATGAAACATTTCGTAAGTTGGTTTAACAGTGATCTACAGAAAACATTTCATAAGCTCAAAAACAGAACACCGCCATCACAGGATGACACAGATCAAAGTAAAGAAACGTCTTAGCATGACACACCTTTAGGCATTTATTCAATTCACTCAAAATAATTGTACATGTTTCTGTCTCAGGCTCCTGCATGAGATAACAATCAAAGTGTCACTATTGCTCTTTATTCAGATAAATGCAACTCAATCATTAGAAGCAAAAAAACGTAAATAGTAATATGTTGAAAGCAACCGAATATAAAGCTTCCCCCAGAGCCAGTATTATCTCTTCAGACAACTGCTTGAAGTTTAACTGGATTCCATCTTGAGCAGTCCCTTTCTCTTCCAAAAGTTTAGCAGAATGCAATAGGCATGACATTGCTTAACCACCATAAATTATATGAGGAATTGGATAAGTTATCGAAAAACAAAGAAAACCATATGAAATCATGAGAATTTCCAGAAATAGCACTTTCCCTGACATAATAATCCATATAGAAATTCCGAAGGGGAATTAATATTGAAGCAGCCTGTTTCATGATTTAAGACATAAATATCACTAGTTAATATCGAATCCACTTAACATCGCGTGGAATAAAGCAAACATACAAGTGATTATACACGCTAACCTGGGAAATCCATGGGTAGAAGGCTTCGTGCAATGTCTGAGCAAATAAAACAAGGACATTACAGGCTGTAGATTTCCCATCTAGGAGGTCACGTCTTGTGATGTGTATCCTTCCATCTCCTAACTTGACTTCATGTATACTGTAAAATGTGAAACTTAAGCAACAAATAACCACATACTCCCACCAATCTTAGTACTGGTTAGTATAGCAAAAGAAATTATATACATCTGGAAAAGAACTCGACAACAGGATGTGGCAAACTAATTGACACACTGTTGTCAAGGCGCACGACAATAGGATGTGACAAAACATGTTGAATGATTCGCCTTGCTTTATGGATGATTCAGTGTTGTGTGTAAGGCTCTAAGACATACTTTTCCTTACCGATGAGTGCAATCCTGAAGATGTGACACTATACAATTGACATTTCACTTTATCATATAAAAAAAACTCAATTTCTTTGACTGTATATTTGTTAGTCATGCTTATGATTATTAATCTCGGACTACACATACATATTTGTAGTTTTTCTCCATTTGCGCCTCTTTTCTTTAAAGCCGATGCTTTGTTTGCGCTAAAATCCCCTAAGGACCTTAGAGCCTTTTTGCACTTTGATAACACTGGTCTGACAGATATCAAGGCAATATATGTCAGTGGGTCAAATTTTGATAATGTTTTGGCAGACATAGAAGACATGTCATGCCACTTTGAGCTATAGATTTAAACACAGACATGATGAATGGTGACAAGGGTCTAAGAGGTACTTATCAAATGAGTGTTGAGAATGAAGAGTGCGGAGAAGCCAATTTGATTGTGGCTTATGAAGGAATATCATGAATGGGTTGGAAAACTTCAGCAGCAACAATACATTCAGAGTAGGGGGTGACAGCAGAATTAGCTTTTAGAATTACAGATAGTGTGAAAGGGACCAGTTGAGGATTACACTCGCTATCATTTATAGATTATCAAACCAACGAGAGATGCCTGTGCAGGTTAGAAAATTCGGAGAGCAAGACAACACTCAAATATCTATTTTGAACATAGTGCCACGTAGGCTTTTGTTGATTTAAGCTGCTTTCTACCCTAGATTGTATAGAAATGAAGTAAGAAACCGAGTTGAGAAGAAGAAAATCCAAATGAATTTAAAAAATAACGGAAAAAGACAAACTTCAATGATAAAAGCTTACCTATCATAACATTCATCATCCAAGTCTTTATCTATCTCAAGCTGAGCATATTCAACCAAAGGTGGCATAACAGTACTCATGTAAGGAAGAAATTCCTTACCGATGCACTTACAAATTGAGTGGCATGCCTATGATGAAGTGAAAAAAAACATTGAGAGGCCAATCTAAAAAGAAGTTGTGTCCCCGTAAAATGAAAAGGATTAACACATACCTTTAGAATGTGAATATTAGTATCAGACTCTTGTAATGACTTGAGCACTTCCATAACCTTTAACGACAAACAAAAAGCTATTAAAATAAGTCGATAATGAGAAATGAATATGCTCACACCACCTAGAAAAGAAAGAGAGTGTCATAAAAGAGTCAGTACGCGAACAAAAAGAAACTAGTATGAGAAAAGATATCACAGTCATTCGTCATTGTTCCCAACTGTCCAAGAAGTATAATTTTCACCAAATCAATGAATACATGCATTTCTTACATACACTTTATATATCACTTAATTAACATATATTTTTCAACTCAAGTTATCACTTAACCACATCGTATGCTTATGAGAAAGAAGTATCAGGCATAGTTGGGAGGAAACCTTCTCTAAGTCATCTGAATTTCTCTTTGCCTACAGCCAACCCAACGTTGCTTATGCACTGCAAGGCGATGCTTTGAAGCTTGTAATTAGATTTATCATTTGCATTTATCAGGATACTTTTCAAATCTGGCATTACAAAATCATAGAAATTCTTGAAGTGCTCCTGTTGAAATATGATACAGTATCCATCATTATCCATAACATAAGCAAAAAATAGAACTTGAGTGGGAAAAACAATTCAAGTTGGCAATACATTAGAAAACTCAGCTATATCGATCAATGCCTCTATTGCTGCTTTCTGAACCATTTGATCATCATTCTGCATTTCAAATAACAGAAATGAGTAAGAAAAAATACTCTAAAGCTTGTTAGCAGTAATCTACCTTTTTAACACGGTGGCCTCTATATATGCATGCCTGTAGAAGTACAAGCAGTTTGTTGAGTATTTGATCCAAATAAGGTACCAAAGTTTCTGGCATTTCAGGATCGAAGAATTGTATAAGAGCACAAGCTGCAGCTATCTATGAAAAGGCGAAAGAGAGTAAAACAAGTTAGTATGTATCATGAACTGAATGATGCAGTACTGACACATCTGCGCCTAATTTTTATACCATGGATTCTTCAAACTCTATTTAAGGGTCATTTCAGATACCTCTCTAGTCCAATATATTACAGTCATTTAAGGCAAGAGCTTTACGTAGACCATAATATAGTCATAAGCTTAAATTTCAAGCAATGCGCTATGAGGCTCCATAAGTTACGGCTATTAAGCTACTAATTGTACAAAGATTTTTGAAGCACAAGTGGCTACTAAGGACCACTAATTCCACGACATACCTATCACCTCCACCAACAACAAATACCAAGTAACTCTGTCCACCAAGGCTAGAATAATGGGAAGATATCACCTAGTGTTTTTGTCTCTGCTGACTTTGAACCTGAGACCTCATAGTTATCAACCGACTTCGTTGACCACTAAGTCACACCCTTGGGTATTTTTCTAACACAATTAACTGTAGGTTTCATAGTCAAGAAACTTCTCAAGAAACATAAAGGGAGAGAAGTCTAATTTTTAATCATAATCTAATTTTTTATTTATAGCTGTATTGTATTTTGGGAAGTCTGCAACAACCAAAAAGGGTTCATTATTCACTTGCACCCGAGGAAAATCATCCATTGCTGTAACTATTACAGGAACTACTTGGTTATGGTATTTTTCTTGCCACTCCCAATAGAAGTCGTTCGACAACTGTTCGATTGTAACCATAGCGGCCCATCTGACTCGAGGATGAGGATCTTGGCAAGAATGCAAAACTGCATACACTATTTTCTTCAAATACTTTATCATCACCTATGGACAGATAAAAACAATGAGTTCAAGCTAATAGGCTAAGAAAATTAAACAGGTAGAGAGAAAGTTTTAACAAATGAGTAAACTATCAGCTAAGAAGCACCTCTTAAATGTTACACAAAATCATTGCAACATAATTATATGATAAATACCCTAACTAGAAGGATTTTGTACCTTTGAGCTTCCTTCAGCTATCTGATAAAATGCCCTGAGAGCTGCATGTCGCTTCTCCCACTCCGGGGAGTCAAAGTAAGACTCCAGCTGCTCCATGGCAATAGAGGCAATATTCTTTCCACCTAATGCAGCCGAGAACCGTTCTAAACACTTCTCACCAAAAGCGAAGTTCTGTGTTTCCCCTGCGTACTCATGTTCAGTGTCTGTGCTATACCAGCTAGGTTCATCCTCAATATCCAGTAACAACTTCAAAATCATTGCAAAGCAATTGTTTATAAACAAGGGTAACTTCTTCATCATCCCCGGAGCCTTTTTCTTCGCCTCAACCAAAGTTAACACGAACTCAACTGCCAAGTGCTTTGTCTTCTCTTTCACACTCTTATCCTCAGCTATCTCAAACATGTCACTCACTACATCCACAAGCTGCCTCCTGAAGAACCTAGGCTCTTTCTTAGCCAACTCAATAAAAAGATTCAGCATGTTTTGTGCGGCATCATTTCTCACTGCGTCAGTCAGCACCCTCAGCATAGCTGGCAATAGATTCTGAAACAACTCCGTATCATTTGAACTGGGGAGGTACAGAATGAATCTGACCGCAGTTGTCAGTACCGCGACCCTCACTTGAGGATCAAGGGTATCATCATTCAGTGTATTTAGGAAAACTGGGAATGAGATCATTATATCAGGGACTAATGTTTCGCAAAGGCCTTCAGAAAATCCAGAGAAGATTAAGAAAAAAGAGTCTCTTAACTTGTTTGAATTGGAATTAACACATTCCTGTAGGAAAGGCAACAATTCAGGCCAGCTATCAGATGGTAGAAATAGGTTCGAAAAGCTGTAACATAAGTGCTTGATGATGGATTCTGATTCTTCGAGCCTTATACGAACAACAAGGATACACTTGATGGTGGATTGAGTTGATGAACTTAGATTGTTCCAAATGCACCCCTCACCATCACCAACAAGCAAATCATAAAGGATTTTAGCACATTTTTCACGGAAATCAGAGTTTTGAGAAGAACTGAGAAAGTCAGAAAGCTTAAGAGCAAGGGAGTCAGGATCCTTGAGCTTCATCATGTTCAATATTGAATGATTCTCCCCTGACCTCTCCATGTGATCGTAAATGAAAGTTTCAAATGGCTCGGATTCAGGTCCTAGAATCGCCTTCATCTGAGTCGACTCACTAATATCCATGGAGAGCTTCTTTTAGACTTTTTTTTTTCAATTTCCGAACAAAAAAACAAACTTGTTTTGGTTACTGGTACTTACCACTCTCTTCGTTAAGCATTTCGTTCCAAGAATTGTTTAAACAAGTAGAGTTGACTCTAACAAGAGTATTTTTTTTATATAAGAAGTCACAATGCTGTTGACATGATGCCTACTTCCTGTCTGATATTCTGCAATTTATCTATTTATGTTATCTACTTTTGGATGAAAACACCAACACACTTCAACTTAATTTCTTCATACAACAACAACAACATACCCAGTGAAATATCACTAAGTGTGCGTACCGTATCACAACCTCGTGAAGGTAGAGAGGTTGTTTCTGAAACTCTCGACTCAAGTGCATCAAACTCAAGTAGTAGAAGAAGAAAACAATGAATAAAGCATAACAGACAATACGAAAAGCATTATTGTAAGGTCTACAAGAAAGAAACAATACTAGCAGCAAAATAGTGTGATAAACGAAATACAATAAACAACATATGATAAATGAAATACAATAAACAACATATGATAAACAACATATGACAAGAACTACAAGAACACAACTAGTACTGTGGCATACCCTAACAAGCCTAAGCTTTCACAAGGCAAGACAATACTCTTCCCCTACTGACCTTTTACCCTTATACGCGACCTCCGCTCTTTCCTATCTAGAGTCATGCCCTCTGCAATGTGAAGTTGCACCATGTCCTATCTAATCACCTTTCCCCAATACTTTTTTTGTCTACCTCTACCTCAACTGACATTTATATCCTCTAACTTTGGGTGTGCACAAATAGATACTTAAACTTGTATAAAATCAAATAAATAAACACATTCGTCTTATGTGGAGTCATACATGTCAATTTTGTGTCCTACATGGCGTTCTACATGTATTATGTCACATAGGACACGTTGTCTACTTGTTCAATTTTATACAAGTTTAAGTATCTATGTGTGCACACCCAAAGTTGGAGGGTTTAGTTGTCAGCTAAAACCAGGTTAAAGGACATATTTACATATTATGCATATCATATTTCATTCAACATATTGGTTAAAATTTTCTTGCGTGTATATCGAGTCGAACAATATATGATATAAAATAATATCGATTATTAGAACAAAGCTTTGATAAACAATTACAAATGAAGAATAAAACATATATTTCTCTAAATGATCAATGTGGATTATGAACCTAGTAAGTGAACTATCAAATTTTAAATATGGAGATAGAAAGAAACATTTTTCATTCTTTAGTAGTGTTATGCTATATATATTCGGAAAAATCTTAATAGTTCGGTTGGTTGGTTACCTGAACTTTCACATTATTGATGAGGGTTCGATTCCTCGTAATTCCCTCCTCATTTCCCCTTTCCTTATACACAATATCTATAATATGGAAGAAAATTGATGTGTATAATTTTCATGATGTGATCAATTAAGATAAAGCAATAAGTATTAATCTTCTTACCTTATTGATTGACTATTTCATGTATAAATTGAAAGATATAAATAGCAATAGTTGATGTATAAATTTGTGAAAATAGTGACCATCCAACTAAACAGATAATAAATTAAAATTGACTCATTCCTATAATATGGAGTCAGATAAATGGTCATTTGGTGCCACTGGCAAAGTGCTGGGTATTTTATTTTTTAAAAAAAATAAAATTGGAGTTTGATAAATGTCAGTTTTTAGGAAGAATTGACAGAAAAAGTTAAGAAAAAAGTGCTTGAAAACCATATCACCGATGGTAACTTTATACAAGTTAAAGTGTTTATTTGTGCATATCCAAAGTTGGAGGAAATAGATATCAGTTGAAGCAAAGTTAAAAGGCATATTTATGTATTATGGCAAAAATTAATGTACTAACATACACGAAAAATTGAGAAAATCACCTAATTCCTTTTGAATGGACCCTAAATGCTAAGAAAGTGGCGTGAATTATAGTATTGTTATCATTACAGAGGGTCCTGGAATGTTTTTGCAAAAAAGTTTCAACAATCCATATCACCAAAAAAAATCATGTACTAACATACATGAAAAATTGAGAAAATTGCCTAATTCCTGTTGAGTGGACCCTAAATACTAAAAAATGGCATGGATCATGGTGAGACTATACATATTGTCCCCCCAGGACATTACGGAGGGTCTTGTAAAGGTTTTGAAAAAAAAAAGTGCTTGAAAATCATATCTCCAAAAATTTCGTCACACATGAAAAACTGAGAAAGAGTGGCCCTAAATGCTAGAAAATATTGTGGATCGTGGTGAGGTTATACGTATTATTCCCCTAAGTCATTGTGGAAGGTCCTGTAAAGATTTTGGAAAAAAAAGTGTCTGAAAACCATATCACCAAAAAATTTATTGACTAACACTCGAAAAATTGAGAAAATTGCCCAATTTCAATTGAGTAGCCCCTGAATACTAAAAAAATGGTCTGTAAATGTTTTGGTATTTGATAAATCCCATGATTTCTGAGGCTCTTTCAAGAATCAATGTAGTCATTGCAAATATTGATCCAATTGTTCACCCCCATTTTGTGTCTCACACAAAGTTGTCTGAGTCTTCTCTTTGTTTAACTAAAAAACAAAGTAAGGTCAATGGCTATAAAAAAAAAAATCCATCACACTTAACATGATTCACCAAATGTAAAACAACTAAACTAGTTGATTAAAAAAGAATCCAACTTGCTCCCAAGTCTCTTGTTCAGGATAAGGCACAAGTACCCCTAGACTATGATCGAAATCTTAGAGAGGCACTTTAATTGAAGTCCTATTACCCCTCGAACTCATTTTTTTTTATAATTTTGTACACCTTTTGGCTTACGTGGCACACTCTGTGACTCCACGTAGTTGAGGCGCGTGGAAAATTTTTGGATGGCACGTAAGCCAAAAAGGTGTACGAAATTAAGAAAAAAATGGATTCGGGATAATAGGACCTTAGTTTAGTTAAGGTGTGTCTTTGGGTAGTTGTGCCTTAATGATTGTGCCTTATCCTTCATTAGTACTTTCTTACATTTTGAGTAAACAAATGAAAATGCTCAGCAAGAAGTAATTCTTGTTCTCTCAGAGTTATCAAAGGTAATAGACTCTTGAGCCAACTTATTTCTATTTCATTATTGCATCTTGAACAAAAATTGAACAGTAACAACTATGTGTAATTAACATGATAAAACTGAATCTTTATACAAATCAGTACTGAAATTTTGAGTTTAGTATGATTTGAATTATGACTTGCCTGTTGGTCAATAGTTTTGTAAGTTGAATCAGTTAATAGTATAAATTCAAAAGAGTAAATCTGTACATACAAGTATCATCTTTTTTGGTTTCCTACCCGATGTTTGGGACCTGCTTTGGTCCCTGACTAATCTGAATTCATGCCAGAAAACCCGTGTCAGATTCTCCAAAAATACACTACTTTTTGGAGAATCCGACACACACCTGTTAACACTTTAGAAGAGTCCGAGCAACATAGTTTTCTTTACAGAGAAAAAGAAAATCTCATGTTCCTGTTGTAAAGAGTTATAAACATATCAAAGAAATTCTGTTATAAGGTTGTAAATCTCATGTTTGGTTCTAAAATGTGATTCTTTTTTAAATCTCTTTATTCTCAGAGCTGTCAATATCTCTTCCATACTGACGACACTTCGACGGGGAAACAAATGTCTGAAATAGAGAGGAGATTTCTTGATACTTTTTTGTTTTGGGCAACTCAAAAAGGGAGGATTAAGGATGGGAGATTGCGAGGACATGGAGTGCAAGTCGGTGATACTGTTTCGGGGCCAAGGTCAGACTTATCTTCTGCAGAAGTCAAAGAAGGTTATGAGTTTCTCCTATCACTGGTTCCAGGAAGATGGACTTTACCAAATGTATGCTGCCCGTTGTTTCATAAGTTCATCGAATACATCCTTCAGAATGTGATGGATCTTTTCATGAACAAGAATGAGCTGGACAAGTTTGTTCTTCTGAAGAAAGAGTTTCAAGTCCTTGAAGAAAGTTTAAAATATCTCAAAACCTTCCTCAATTTCATAAAAGATGCAAACATGGAACTAGAGAAATCCAGAACGCTCTTTGATCGCGTGGAGGTTGTCACTCGGAATGCTGCTTACATTTGTTACCTATGTTATGTGGAAGAAGTGGATAATGATCTAGCATCTGGCTTAAGACTTAAGATCTCTAATGTTTTGCGAGACATCAAACCTCTTGATCCCCGAGTTTCAGAAATCTACACTGGAGCTCTAAGAGGTTTAGTTAAATTCCAAATCCAGTACATCCGGGATGTGAAAGAATTTGTGGAAGGTTTTGTTCAGTTTCTCTTCAAGGATCTGTTGGAGTTATCAAATGGTGAGGCATATTCTTTGATGTTTCCTCTTATAAATGACCTTTACCATTCATCAAAGCAATTGGTAACTTTGCTCATTTATCCACCTGAAGATGTATGTGTCAATCAGGGGAAATTGAGTGACATTCTTACATGCATTGAAAGTCTTATTGCTGAGGTAGCATCTGCTGCTTACTCTTTCTCTGTTGATAAAGCAGCAGAAGTTAACTCGGTATTTGCAGACTTGTTAAAAAAGATTGACAGTGTCATGGAAGATGTAAAAGATGTCATTTTGGAAGCTCCATTATCATCAGAGTGTAATTACCCCAGGACAGATGGATTAGGCTTTATTGATTCCCTCTTACGATATCTGAATGATCTGCTGCAAGACGGAAAGTGTGATTCTGTTGTCAAGCATCTTATCGCAGAATCTCAGGAGGAGTTATCTCTCCTAAGATCCTTCATGGAGAAATTTGAGAAGAAAAAACATGAGTTTGAGGAGGTGAAGAAACATGATCTTTGGACAAAAGTCATATCTCTCGCATACCAGGCGGAATGCATTATTGATTACCTAATTACCGGAGATTATCCTGTTTGGTATCTGCATTTGTTATGTAAGATCACAAAAGAAACTAAGCTTGTCAAGGATCAGTTGGAAGAGTTCCATGCTACGATTGTGCGAGAAGTTGAAGTCCCTATCGAAGAACAAACACCAAATCCTGTCAGACAAGTAGTTGAGACTACACAACTTGATGAGGTAGTGGTAGGTTTTGATGAAGAGACTGACTTGCTAATCGACCGGCTCACTAGAGGACCAAAGGACTTAGATATTGTGTCTATTGTAGGGATGCCTGGTCTTGTAAAGCTCAATGATTCTCTTAAGCTGTTTCCTTTGTTCATATCCTGCTAGATGGAAGCTAGGAAGTTAAAGACATTTTTATTTATTGATTTGCATTTGTTCTTCGATGGCAGCCTTGGAGCAATAGTAAAGTTGTCTATAGGTCATGGGTTAGGTCATGGGTTTGACCTGTGTAGACTGTAGACTGCTTACATCACATCCTCACATCCCCTTGCGGTGCTGCATCAAGGTAGGGTGCTTACATCACACCCCTTGGAGTGAAGCCCTTTTCAAACCCTGTGGGATGCTTTGTGCAGCCTTTTTTATTTGTTAAATAATTGTCAAAAGAACCTCTTTGGATGGATCTATTGTATTGACATATGAACATTATTTCTTTATATGACTATTGTGGATCTTGCAAGATGAGATAACTTGTCAGTAGATGAAATCGCAACCATGAAAGAGGAATATTTTTCATATTTTAAGCACCCTCCACCTCCGACCCTAAGGTTGGGAATTCAGAGCTTCTACAGAACGGTAAAAAATAAAAATAAATGCTGAAATTTTCAGGTCCAATATTCTCTAAAACTTCACCACTGTTTCATAGTTACACTAAAAATCAGACAGTATGCTATACGTGGCTAAAATAACAATGTTCTAAATCACATTTAACTCTTTGTACAAAGATCTCTACTGAAATCTTTCATGTTTGAATTATTCTCCAAGATGAAAACCTCAACCTACAATACCAGAAAATCCAATTATTCTAAACCACTTGAGCAGCCAGCAATATACAAAAGCTATCGTCGGGTATGTGTTTTGATCGAATCTGCAGTGAGAAACATCAACAGTGAGTCATTTCTGAAAGAAACATCCATCAATTGGCACAAAAACCACACCTACTTCATCCTTATACCAAGTCCTCCTTCAACGAGACGTGAAGGAATGAACGAAAGAAGATCATAATTCTCACATGTGTGTTGGAAAACCAAGCACATGAGTTCTCTACAATGAATATTCTATATAGTATTGGTCTATCTCATTCCTTTTTACACCTTCAATCATCATGTTGCACCTATGAACCGACGCATGTGCTACTAGCACCATAAAACAAAATTAATATCTTAAACATTATGTCCACTCAAAATCGTCAGACAAAATGGAACCAAAGTAAGTACAACAACTCTAATGAATCTTATAAGATGGAGAAAGTTACCTATACACAATCAATCTCCACTGAAATTAGTGTATCTCAAGTTCTCTGATGGATTGGTTAACCTCTCAATGCCTCCTGAAAGTCAAAGACATGATATTGGTTATCTGAAGAGAATAAAAAAAAAGTACAGAAGTCTTACTTTGGGAATATCCACCTACCATTTGAATCGAGCAAGTTGCCAGTATCTGTTGCTAAAAAGGGAGTCCTAGAGTAGCTCCCTAATATATCTGAACATGGTCAAAACGAATATAAAGTATGCCTGATTAGCATCAATACCAGTTCATTTTAATACCTGAAACGTTGAAAGTGAAAAAGACAAATCCAGAGATGCTTGGTGAAATTACGGAGAAAATAGGGAGAGGAAGACACATACCAGAACTATTAGTGAAATCAGCAGTCAAGTCTGAGAAACCAAAATTTTGAGGTATATCCCCTAGAAATCCAAACGAAGAAGTGTCAGCATCCAGAAGAGGTTCATTAAGAGGTTGTGTGTTCGACTCCACACTACTAAACGATGAAACAGATGCATCGCCCATTGCAGAACGTGACTCCAAGTAAGTGCCATGAGGACCAAAGGCAAACGGAGAATTGCCACCATAGATAGGTTCTGTCTTAATAATCCTCCCATCCATTGTTTGTCTCATCCCCATGTTAGAGGGCTGGCCCAAAAACATATTAGGAGGACCATCAATTTTCCTGCTTTGAGAAGGAATATCAATTGTTGTTTGCATGCAAGAGAGAACAGATGAGCTGCTGTTACTGAATGCATTGGGTCTATCAGCATGTACAGGTTCATGCATGCCATTAGGCTTTGCAGCAGTTCCAACATTTTCAGCAGCACCACAAGTTGAACTTTGATGCACTGCAGTAAGGCAAGAAAACTTAACATTAACTAGAGACAACAACACAGCTTCTCAAATGCAGGTTCTAGCAAGAACACAGGTAACAAGCAAATAGAACGCAATGAAGATAAGGATAAGTCTAGACAAAAGCTTAGTGGCAGGCCCCAAACTGAAAATGATGCTCGTCATGCTTGTTGCAGAAAGGATCAGACAAACTAAGTTAAATCTTTTTGATAATGTAATAAATCTCATTCAAAAGGACAAGAACAACAATTGCCCTTATACAAGAGGTAAACTAAACAGTGATGATATGGCTTTCTCCGAAAGGCACCCAAACTTCTATACAAGTGGGGAACCTCATGGATGCACCAAAGAAGTAAGGGGTAAGAGGTTATTCCTTAAATGCAAAATCCATCTCTACTCAATCAAAAATTCAGTATTCTTCTCTCGACATAAGAGGAGCAACATCTCATGTGCTACGTCTTCTCTTCCGTCTTATACAGGTACAGCTAAATCTTTTGACCAGAAAATCTGGCTGAACAGCTCTGGTCTCCATTAACTCAGCAGAAAAGATGTTGCTCAAAACAATGGCCAGAAAGATGCAAAAACTAGAAATCGTCAGCACAAGAGACACCGCGTCGTTGTAATGGTCACCCAGAAAGGCATGGCACTACTAGAACAGTCAACCATAAAGAGGTGTGGTATCACCAAAACATTCATCAGAAAAAGGTGAGCAGATGCCAGAATGGTTGCCAGAAAGGAACATAGGAACATGGTGCTGCCTTGGTACCAAGTGGAAAAATAAAAATAGAAGATAAGAAATTGAAGACTAAATGATAATGGAATACAAGACACCAACTTATTGGTGTCAAACCCAAGACTTACATATAGTACTTGTTTGACGTGGGACAACAAAATAACAATCTCACTCTTTAACACTATTCTAAAGCTAACACTTGACATTCTAACCATACGTAGTTCCATACCCATGAACACTACATATGGCATTCCTCCTACACTAGCACCCAACTAACACTGGCCCCAGTATGTGAAAATCTATTTTCTAAAGAACAGAATACTACATTGTAAGGGGAGTTGTAGGAGAATTAACACTTGCACATGTGGAACACATTAGAGACGAAATAACTATATGCATAGCCTTTTCAAGAAAAAATAATAATAACCATCATCATCATATCATCATACTATACTAAAAGTGGGAAGCCTCCATGTCTAAAGTTGAATTACAAAAATGTCCATAAATAATTGATAACATTTTTGTTCTTCACATAAAAAAAAAAAAATTTAAAAAGAACAAAAAATAATTTTTAATAAAGAAAAAAAATCTAAGCAATAAAACGTCCGTTGTGTACATTGAATCTGAATGTAAAAAATTGTTTCATATTCCCACAATTAATACATGTTTCAATTGCTTAGTTATTACGTGCAATTGTTTCAATCTTAATGTTCCGTTATTCTTTCATGATAGTAATAACCTTTTCACATCATCTTTTCATATTCTTTACAACTTTCTATAAATTTGCACTAAAAAGGATATATATTCAATCACATTATCACACGGTCTATCAAACTCAATGTAAAGGCTTTTCATTAGTTCTATATTCACAGCTTATACAACTCCTAAAAGTTTTCTCATCAGGATGCACCATCACCTATATGTTTCCTCCTTTTGGGTTTCAGTTACAGAATACTATTGAACTTTGAGTTCAAGCATTATATTGCTTTTTGATGAATACGTCGGGGGGAAAAACACATTATGGTTTTTATAATGGTATGAGCCTTTTATTTGGGTATCAGAAATACGCAGACAGTAATCACATAATTCCTGTATTGATATTCAAGTTATTTTTTGGGTTTATATGATTATACTTCTTTTAGGATGGGTTGTAATATTATTTGTGTTTTATATACTTCTTACTAATATTCCATACAATTATCTTGCTGAAAGTGCCTTCTTTATTTTGTATATATTTGTGCTTTATTTTCTACCTTTATATTTTATAATAGATTTGTTGGGTAATTGCAATTATTTGAATTATTTGTCAAAAGTCTTTCCTTTTGTAATTTTGTGCTAAAACAGAGAAGATTTTGATTAGATTATAAAATAAACACTCTTTGTATTGAAGTTACATATACTTGAAGATATGTTGTATGAAGGATGAAGACACCTACACAGGACATTGTTTTCTCACAAAAAATGAAACTCTTGATTCAAAAAAATAATAATTAAGGCCTAGATTTCACACTACCTTTGTAGTTTATTTGGTACAAATAATTAGCAAATAACATCAAAAGCAAGTTTTACAATGTTGAAAAAAAAAATTAATGCCTGAAGAAAGTTATTGATACTTTTCTCTTGAGGTCTGTGAAGCTTTCTATTGTTAAATTTATTATTTCATCTTGTTTGAATTGTGCAAGCTGGCTATGTTAGCTTATCTTTCTATTGTACTTTTTTACAGAAGTGTAAATGTAATAAAAAGACAATACAATTGTGAGTAATGCAACTATAAGTCAATACATTCTACTACAATGCTACTAAGTTGACCACATATAATATAGTATTGAAATAACAATAAGAAGACTTTTGTGAGAGAGCTTTTTTTATTGAGTTAGTTAAACAAGATCAACTTTCATAACTTCTGAAACTCACACTTTTTCTCATTTAAATTTATTTTATAAGTCGAATGTATTTTACAATGTAAAACAAAATCTTATTGGTGTACACGTGCATCACGCATTCCCCTAAACTAGTAAATAATAAAACGAATCACTATATGAGTAGGCAATTTCATATTTCGATTCTCAGACTAAAATAAAGAGAAGAGTGCTAATTCTCATAACTTCTTTCAGTTTAGGATAAAAACATGGTGCTTGCTGGCTTTACCAATATCACAGATCATTGTACCTTCCCCAATACAAACTCATGGTGAAAAAATTAACCACCAATGGGTATTAGAAAATAATCAACCATAAAAAACCCTTTAAGCATCTGTCAGCATAGAAGATTATAAGACTGTCTTGGTAGGAATTAAGTAAAGTGCAAATGCTAGAGGGAAAAGTGTTTGCATCATCGAAGATCATAAAGCCAGATACACAGAAGAGAGATTAGACATGTTAATGCAAAAATGACTAGTGTAATATCAGGAAAGTCATGCATCAAAGACTCTCATTAACATATCAATAATGGATGACAAATCAACTTCAGAAGTTACACTAAAAGGAAAATGGTACAGAAACCACTTCCACCTCACCATAACTGTGTGCGCTTTGATATAAACATGAACATAAAGGAAGATACTGACAATCAAAATTATCAAATGTTGAAAGCCAGTGTCTACAATGACGTGCATAGTTTAAAAATCTGCAAACAACATTCAATGTAGCAGGTGAAACATCAGGTGCTGGAACGAAAATTTTAAGTACGGTGGAGGCAAATGAAAGAGAGTAACTGAAAGGAATGAGGATCGGTGGGAACTCCTCGTAGTAAGACAAATGAAGTTTAAAACTGTACAAAGAAGATGAAACTAGAGGCTTCTGGATGTACCTCACATAATTAGCATAAACTACATGTAAATGAAGGCAACCACGTCAACAACATCAGATATACTGAGACAAAGCAGGCATTTGATTGCAGACCTAATGGAAGAGTCTGCCAACCAATTAGGTTTAAGTGCAGTTCTGGTGTATGCGACACTTTGAGGTAAAGTCATATAGTTAAGAAGTTGGATGCTACTTAGTATATGCACAAACTGAACATGAACTTCCCAATTACAGAAGTACTTTTTCTAGCTACTCAGTGACAAGATACTGATTGATGCATGAGACCTAAATGCAGAAAGATTCACTAAGTATCCATCTTACTTGGCATAATATTACACCCATTAGACATAGGTAGAGAAGCAATTGCACTTGGAACTTGCTGTGTCATCTTCACCTGTTCCGAAAGTAACCTGTTGAATTCAATTATTTGCTCTTTCACCATCAGCTTCAGGTAATATGCTTGGAAAAATTCCTGATTTTCTTCTTCTAGTTTCTGCCAAACTGAAAAACAGGGAGAACATCATAATGTTAAAGAGTTGGGAAACCAGAACCACATAAAAGCTGTAAATTGCTACTCGCCTGTAGGCAATACTGGAAACAAGGACAAATAAAACAGAAGAGAGAACATACAGTATATTTACGTGTTATACAAAACAGCTCATTAGAAGCATTATTAGCTTCACATTAGTATTAATATCATCTTTCCTCAAATCAGTTTCATGATAATATACCTACTAGAGCTGAAAATGCTCATGAGTACATTCATAAGCAGAGGAACAAAATGGATAGTAAAAAATATCTTGAATTGCTTCTCGAATGACACAGGTATCTGGCAAAGGTAGCATTACTCCCACTGATGAGTTCAGATAATTAGAAGTGATCAAATTTACAGAAATGTCAAGTTCAAAGGAAGTCAAAAGTTCTGAGCTGAGCTTTATAGAAGTACTTTTTAAATGTAGGAAAGATCCAATTGAGGTGAAACATCCAGTTCTGAAATATTACTTCAAACTCTTATTACTGTTCTGGAAAGTTCAACAGATGCAAAATAGCATCCTAGACCAGAAAACCAAATTTAAGCAACCCAGTCCAAAAGATAAAATTAAGTTATATTTTGTTTTCTCATTTTCGGTTTTAAAAAGAATACATAGAAGACACTGAGGTTCTTCTACAAGTCTTACGAGTCTCTATAGTCTTTTTCAGCAGTTTTCAGTAGATACTTTCTTCTAGTTTAGCAGTTTTTGCTTTCTTTTATCTGTAACTGTGGCTTCACAGCCTTTTTATGAATTTATTACAAGCTTGTTACCATCTAAAAGTCTTTTTTTAACAAGAAAGAAAGAAAAAGAAGAATTGTTCCTACCGACAAGGATAATATTAGACCAAAATTAAGTGAAGGACAAAATTGCTCAATTTCAGATAATACAGGAAAAATTTGACCTTTTTCCCTTTAAAGAATGAATCCATAACTAAGGGCAGACAGAAGCAATGACTCACTGTATTTACATACGCATTCATACAATTATTCATCAGCAGTTATTTGGATGGACACAGATTAACATTCCACTGATCATGTGTTTTAGATGGCCTCACTAGCATACATATACATCTAACACAAAAAGTCAAATATTTTTAGTAAAGCTATTAATAGCAATCTGAATTTGTAAAAATTAATTTCTTCAAATCCTTGATACTTCAAAATAGTGTTAAGCTTAGGAAGCTGTTAATAGCAATATTTGTGAAAAGAATGATCTTCAAAATTGGAAAAAGTATAGCTATATTTGTGAATAGACTTATCTTAAAAACTGAAAAAAAGATTAGTATGGCCACTAACTTTCCTCTAATTTGATATATGTGTTTTTATTAGTCGTTATATTAAAGGGGAAATGGGGGAGGGGATTACAAGGTAGGGAATAGAACCCTCACCGATCACCGATAACTAAGTGTTAGAGAGTAGATGCAACTGTTCAAGAATATTTACATATGCATTCATACAATTATTCATCAGCAAAAGAAGCATTCTACTTTAAAAGTTAGAGATAGAAAGGAGACAACAGTGACAGCTAAAAAACGGCACACAAACAGAGAAGGGCAGTCAGATTTTTTTTTTTAATTATTTGGCAGAGAGCATCGGCTGTGTGATAGAGAGCTAAAACTCATGGGCAAAAGAAACTCTTTTTGATAATTTATGATTGGAACTTTCTATGTACATTCAATTGTTTGATAATGTATCTGCTATTTTCAGGAAGTGTGAGAAATATTGGCAGCCATTATTAACCATTAAAAGCTTTGTGATCCTTATTTGAATCTCTTTTGAAACCTGTGTTGCAGGAATTGCCAAGTTAAGTCCTCACTCCACATTACATGGAGGAAGTAAGTGTATGCCTTGAAAATATATAACATACCGAGTTCAGTAAATGTAGGCTCTATGTTGTCCTGGATGAAGAGAGTGTTCACAACTTCTTTCCGACTCATGTATTGCCGAAGACAGTACTCAATCCGATTTTGCACCTGAAATTCAAAACAAGCATCATCTTTTCACACATCTATGCGCAGATCTCGTGATTATTCAATTTGGAAAAGCTGGTGATCATCTAAGTAAAAAAAAACCAAAGAGATGCTCTAAGGAGACAAAGTCCAAGGATTTTATTTGTTGTATATTATCATCAATGAGCCAGCAAAACATTCTTCCATGCAATGGGGAAGAGGACCGAGTACAAATTCTTGGTGTTTTAGAGAAGTGATAATTGTGTTTCTTGAAGAATGATTAATAAATGAGCACAAAGCTAACCAAAGATAAAGTAACATGTGGAAGATCACAATTCATCTAAAAAAAGATTGAAAGCATACCATTTGTATTTCTTCACAAGAGACTTTAGGTCCATCTCCACTCGACATTTTTGATGCCCCAACTTCGAACTATTGCAATAAAGCTCTGCACCACTTTTTCAGTAGAAGTGTACACCCTAGCTTATGTGCACCATCAATGAGTATAATTCAAAAAGGTAGTCACTTATACTTATTATCCAGCTTCACTGAAAAATGAGCTCAGATTAGCAAATCACATACTAAACAAGAGAAATTTAAATGAGGATGCAGGGACTGACAAGATTCACCAAAGCAGTCAAATTGATGAGCACTAGAGAAACAGGTCATAAAGGGAATAGTGGCTATGTAGGATATAAGAAATGATGAGCTTAAATGCTAACAAGTACAACAACAAGAAATAAAAAAGTTGGAGTGAGATGAGAGGATCTTCAGCCTATGTCCTCATTTCTTGCGAGGTTTTCAGGCAACTCAGAAGAAGCTCAACTAACATCTTACTAGTCAGTATTAACTCGAAATAAGTACTTGTTTATTACAGTTTGTTTTTTCCTTTGTTTACACATAGAACAAACATATATAAAACCCCACCGAAGTCATATGCGAACAACATATTGTGATCATCACAATTGAAAAGAGATTCAAAGAATACATGAAACCCAGAAATATCAAGAGCAATAAATTGGACAAACAAACTGATTATCAATTGAACAAAATACAATCACGAACCAAACTGAAATACATCAACATAGAGCAAAATAACTTCAAGAAAACGGAAAAAAATACAAGTAATCAGAAAGCATTAAACTGCACAAAATGAACTGAAATCAATGGAGCAAACATAGTTTCAAGAACCAAACTGAAATGGCATTAAGATAGCAAATACATAAATAAAGGATGCAGAACTCACCTCCTAGGGTAAATATTCAGAAATTTTGTGCTACTTCTTATGGAAAGACAGAAAAGAGATGCAATTGAAACTAGTCAAGCTGATGAACCCTAGAGCAACAGGTCATTGAGAAGGGGAAGAGGGTCTATGCAGGGGATAAGTAGTGATGAGCTTAAACGATAACAAGTACAACAACAACAAATTAAAAAATGGAGTGAATGAGAGGATTTCAGCCTGGCTTCATTGCCAGCAAGGTTTTTAGGAAACCCAGATGAAGCTCAACTAACATCTTACTAGTCAGTAGAACCTCAAAATAATAGAACCAGTTACTACAATTTGTTTCTCCTTTGTTTACACATAAAACACACACGCATATAAAACCATACCATGATGATATGCAAACTCGTGGCGGAGCTAGGATTTTCACTAAGAGAGTTCAAAATATGAAGAAGTAAACACACAAATTGGCCAAAGGGATTCAACATCTACTGTATATACAACAATATACCCAGTGAAATCACACAAAGTGGGGTTTAGGGAGGGTAGAGTGTACACAAACCTTACCCCTACCTCTTGGAGGTAGAGAGGTTGTTTCGGAAAGACCCTCGGCTCAAGTGAAGCAAATGAAAGTACTAATGGAAAGCAAATCTACTATATGTACATTAAAAAAGAATTTTAACCATAACGAGTGTAATTTGCCGAAGGCCTCGGTACTACCCAGCTCTGCTTCGGATGGTGAACTGCACACTACCTTAATTCAACATTTCGAACCTTATACATCACAATTTAAAAGAAAACAGAAACCCAATAAATAAGAAAGCATTAAACTTGACAAACAAACTGATAATCAATTGAAGAAAATACAACCACAAAACCAAACTATAAATACATCAGAATAGAACAAAATAACTTCAAGAAAACTAAACCCCACAAATCAAAAGGCATTACACTGCAGCAAACAAACCGAAATCAATTGAACAAACACAGTATCAACTATCAAGAACCAAACTTTAAAAAAATAGAACAAAATAACTTCAAGAAAACTAAACCCCACAAATCAGAAAGCAGTAAACTGCACAAAACGAACCGAAATCAATTGAACAAACACAGTATCAACCATCAAGAACCAAAATTTAAATACATCAAAATAGAACAAAATAACTTCAAGAAAACTAAACCCCACAAATCAGAAATCATTAAACTGCAGCAAACAAACTGAAATCAATTGAACAAACACAGTATCAACTATCAAGAACCAAACTTTAATTAAAATAGAACAAAATAACTTCAACAAAACAAAACCACAAAAATCAGAAAGCATTAAACTGCAGAAAACAAACTGAAATCAATTGGATAGACACAGTATCAAGAACCAAACTTTAAACAAAATAACTTCAAGAAAACTAAACCCCACAAATCAGAAAGCATTAAACTGCAGCAAACAAACCGAAATCAATTGAACAAACACAGTATCAACTATCAAGAATCAAACTTTAACAAAATAGAACAAAATAACTTCAAGAAAACTAAACCCCACAAATCAAAAAGCATTAAACTGCAGAAAACAAACAGCAATCAATTGAATAAACACAGTATCAAGAACCAAACTGTAAATACATCAAACTACATAATCAGTACAATAACTTAAGCAGAACAACTCACCTACTTGAGTAAATTTTCACAATTATATGCAATTGGAAGTCTTTTGAGTGAATTGAAAGAAGCAGAACAAGAGTTGTATAAGGATTTTGATTCAAAAGAAGTTTCTTTTTATTGAAGAAAGGGAAAGGTAACAAGTGATGACGTGGCTATTTCGCCATTACATAAGAGACTCTTTGGTGCTTTTCCCTCCTGTAATTCCACTCTTATTATTTATTTTCTATTTTTCTTTTTCCCCTTTTAATAGTAAAAAAAGAAATTAGATTTCCGTCCCGCATTAGAGTCTGACTAATCTGAATTCGTTTACGTAGGATTTCATGTCACATAGGATTCCATTCAGGGGAAACGCTAGTATACGCGAATTTTTTTTTTATACCTAGAACTTGAATCTAAAAATTCTGATTAAGAAAGAAACAGACTCATGCACTGCATCAAATCATGTGATAGATATGTTTAGTTAATTATTATTATAGGTGCTTTTTTGGAAATTTGAACAACTTTTATTTCTTGATGGGCTAATAAAGGAAAATACTTGTGGTCTATTATTAAACTTTAGTGAAAAGTGTATTTTTTAAAAAAAAATAAAAACTGGGGCTTAAAGAGTATATAGGAATATTTTTTTCTTTTCTTTATAATAAAATAATTTTTAATTTGATATATGGATTTCTAGTTTTATAACTTATTTTTGTTGTTGTTTTTTTATTTAAGTTGGCTTTTGAATCTTTTCCAAGTTAATGGGAGAGAAAAAAAAGTGTAAAACAGTCCATTATCTTTAGAGTTCTAGACACAAAATTATTCTATTTATTTGAGAGGAGCATTAAATATTAGTAATTCTAATTAAGATAACTCTTCAATAAAAATAATTGACGTGTAGATAATTTTATATAAAACATCACCTTCTTATCGTTATTATTGAAGATTGTAAATACTTATTTAAGTTTATGAATATCATACACACCTAAAGAGACAAACTAACGTATTGCCTTTCTGGCAAAACGAAGGTCAAATACATCATGAAGCTTTGTTAGTATGGGAAAGAACGATAAAAAATATGGAGTTTTTTTTTCCTCGATCGATTTAGGCAACATAGCTTATGAAATATTATATTATTTCTATTGTACCAAAAAAAATAATATTAAAAATGCTCAATAACTTTGAAATTCATTGAGTATAGCTTGATTTGATAATAGATTTGAGAAAGGCCTAAAACAATCCTAACTTAGACCTTCTGAAAGTATCGAATCTTCTGAATATGTATAGCTTTTTGATAAATCCAACATACAACCAAACGATATATCTTTAAAGAGTCGGAGCAATTTCTAACTTGGACAAAACATTTGGTAGAGCATAGGGAGATCCCAATAAGTAGCATCATTATTATTACTATCATGAAAATTGTCCCAATATTCATTCACTCCATTCATAGCATATAGTGATGCTGATATTTGTCTTTCAACTTTCATATTTTCAAATTCAGGTATCTGAGAATGATCTTCAAGAATTCCCTTTGGTACTTCGTGAAAGTTATCAACATTTTCATCATCAGGAAGAATCGTATCGAAATCATTTGTAAATGTTGATGTATGATCGAAATTTGAAGATCTTATTTGATCAATTTCAGCCATATAGAAGTTCAAATCCGGCTTATATGCATCATCATTAGATAATACAGTTTCTTGATGAGTAGTTAATGAAGTCGAAATAGTACTGGTACTACTAGTACTTTTGTTGAGGCTTTTCTTATGATTGATGAGGTTTCTAATTTTCATAGAAAGAGCAGGATTAATGGGAGGGGAATGATTATGGAAATTCGTTCGAGCATTTGATCCTCTGAGAAGACAAGCAGCCTCATCATAAGCGCGCGCAGCTTCTTCAGCAGAATCAAACGTTCCAAGCCACATCCTGATCTTTTGTGTTGTGTTCTTGATCTCTGCAACCCATTTTCCAGAAGGTCTTTGTCTTACACCAACAAATTTTCTCTGTTTTTGAACTTTAGTACTACATTTTTTGATGGAATTATGTAGTTGTTGTTGTTGTTGTTGTTCCATATGGAAGATAAAGAGAAAAAAAGATGTTAAAAGGACTAAGAAGAGAGGAAATAGAGAGATGTTTAAACAAAATGAGACAATGTTATGGTTGTTTATATAAGTCTTTGGAGTTTATGGTGAGCCTTGTCTTCATTTACTTGTTATTTCATTAGTTGACTGAAATATCGAACTGCGTAAATCATATCGAGTTCTGGTGGAATAGATAAGATCGGTCTACCTTTAATCATGAGTTTCGTTCAAGCATTTGATATTTTTAAAAATCTTTATAGGAAACTTATGTTTTCCCCTTGAGTCTCATATAGTATGAATCTGAATCAATACAGTTATTGAACACTACGAGAAACAAAAAAAAGGTGTATGTTGTGATGGGATGGATAAGATCGTTCTACTTTTAATCAGGAGTTTCGTGTTCGAGCATTGAAATTAATTAACGTTTCAATACAGATATCGAACACGGGACGGAAGTAAAAAGAAAATGTGTGTTGTGGAGAGAAGATGTGGGAATATGTTATGTCATGAAGGAAAAATGACTTGTTTAATATGAATGATTAAACCAAATTATATTTGTTTAAAATTATTTTAATGTTTGTTGTGTGTGTTTGTTAGTTTGTTATATTTGCTATATTTTTGCTCCAAGTCTCACACTTATGCACGTTCTTTGTCTTTTTGGTTAAAAGGGGTGGGAAATGATGCCTTAGTTTTTGGCATTTTATCTCATAGAGATTCTTTTCTTTTTATATATATAATAACAATAATAATTAATATTTTGGATTATGAAAATACCTAACATATCAACTACTATATGTCTAATTAATAAAAGGTATATGGATTTTTTTTTCTTTTTTCTTAAGTTCTAGTCATGAACTCATGATGACATTGTATGTATTTAAGTCCTATTTATTATTATCCTTAAAAGGCACATTTTGTCAATTTTGTAAACTATGACACTAGAATAAAAATAGCTTTAGCAATAATAAATATACACATTAACAACGAGTGTTAAAGTCTTTATCGTCATTAGTTAATTGTCATTGGATTCAATATCGATATAAGTTGTAGAGACATTTAAAAAAAAGTGTGTTAGTGCTAAAAATGACAATTAAGCTATTGTCACTAATAATTGCCGCTAAAACTAATTTTTGATGTCCGCAAAAAGCACATAAATGATATCATATGTTTATATGACAAGGAGTGATCTTACCTTTCGTTGAATACATGAATAGAAATAAAATAAAATGAACATAATATCTTTTGTCTTTAATTAAATACGAGTATTTTCCTCGTTAACGAATCTTAAACGATATGCAAATCTGAATTAGTTAGACTGATAAATACCAAATATCAAATAGTTATTAACCTTTTTAATGTCTCAATTTTTACTTTCGTTTCAAGAAAATATTAATATGAATATCCAAAAAAAAAAAAGATTGACTCACTCAACTAAAGATGAAAATTAATAATAAAAATTACATAAAATCTTCTAAAATTATCATTTTAAAGATTTCACAAGGGAGAAACATAAAAAATTTGAGACATGCTAGGCAGTACATGATTCTAGATACCATGTCACAAAGTACAAAATGTATAGTATAATTTTAATAATAATAATTATTACTATTAAAAGAAATAAAAGTCAAATATGGTCTAGTTATTGACAAAAAATAGCATAATATTTGGTAGATTAATTAGGACAACTTTGTAATGTGTCAACCATAAAACTAAGTTGCAATCACGAACCTGGCCTGCTATTTATATTTTACTTTTTCATCATTTTCTTAAATAATTTGGTTATATCTAAAATCTGCCATTTGGATACATATTATACTTCTAAAAAAAATTCAAAATAAAAAATAAAAAATCATCCAATAAGTATAATGTTACTTTCATGGAGACTATAGTAGGTACAATATTAGAATCTTTTGGTTGCACGCTTCATTTTATAACTTGAACAACAACAACTAAACCTACTAGGTTTCTAATCTAGGGCTACAAGTTTATTAGAATTCGATAAATTTCAAATTATATTATGTATTTACATTTTAAAATTCACTGAATAAGTTTTTTTTTTTTTAATTCAGAACCTATAAACTCAAAATTGTAGCTCCACATATACGAAAAACATGGGAGCTTTTGTGTTAGTTGGGAATAATACTACAAAGTATAAATAGAATCTGTTAAATGCTCGACTCAAAAGGAAAAGTAGTTGAGAATATATAGCTAAATTGGGGATCTATTTGAGCTGAAAGATGCCTAAAAATGGAGAAATGTCACATCAATTCACAAGTCTTGCTAGTTATAAGATGGTGTATACATGCCTAAACATAAATATAAATCCAAAATTTAGGATTATTATGTTAATGACCCTTTAAATTTAAGTACCAAGAAGAATGATTACCTTTTTTAACGTCAAGTTGATAAAGTATATGTTATATAACATGTCTTCTTCAACGAAAAACAAATGAAATTTAGGACAACAACGATTTCCAAAAGTAAAGACAATATATACGTTGCGATTCCTTATTGGTGGACTTAATGTTGCATTCTTTTTTATATGTCTGAAATTCCCAATTAACTTATGTGAAACCCTTAGACCAAGTATCTAAGGTTTGGTCTCAAACTTTTGTATATGAACTTTGATCGAAATTAGTGTAACAATTCCAAATTTTGGACAGGACCAAATATTCTCGTGTACTATTTAATAGTGTATTTTACAGATATATAAGTGTCCAACTGGACAAGTTACTATTTATTATGATGCAATATTTATGATGTCCACGTGAACACTTACATATCTTTAAAATACATTATTAAATAATTCAGGGGTAATATGTCCTGCCCAAAGTTTGGAATTGTTACAATAATCTCGGTCAAAGTTCGGATATATTTCGAACCATTTTCCCTTTCTTAAAATATACAAATTTATTTTTTTGGTGTATGAATTTTGTATATTTTTCACCCCATGAACTTCAAGCAATCTAACTTGGGAGTGTATTAGTTATACATCCTATAATACTCCGTATGCAGTGCTAGTTAATTATACATAACCTCAAAATTTGTACCAAACAAAGTACTAAATAATACCACATTTGGGTCGTTTGATAGCTAATTACAATTATTAGTAATGTAGAGATTAATCATGAGTTAATCAATTTATTATTCTATGCAAATATTAGTAAGTGATGTATTAGTTATACACATTAATTATTTCACCTTCTATCCTGAATAAAGCAATACATAAATTCCCTCATAACTTATACATGTACTAGTTATGAGGTTTACTAAATTGTCAATCAAACGTCGTATTTATTTCATACATAAATAACATATTTGTTATCTACCTACAAAACATCATATAAATTAAGCATAATACATAAACACGACCCTTAACTTGACGTCAGCCGGTAACTATGACTTTTAACTTTGGATGTGCACAAATAGACACTTAAACTTGTATAAGATTGAACAAATAGACACTTCTATCCTACATGACACCCTACATGGAAATTTTGTGTCCTACATGGCATCCTACATATATTATGTCATGTACGACACGTGTGTCTACGACACGTGTGTCTACGACACGTGTGTCTACGACACGTGTGTCTACGACACGTGTGTCTCCGACACGTGTGTCTACTTATTCAATTTTATACAAGTTTAAGTGTCTACTTGTGCATACTCAAAATTGGAGGACATAGTTATCCGCTGAAATCAAGTTAAAAATCATGTTTATGTATTATGCCTATAAATTATACGAAAATTAATACATAAATTTCTTATCCAACTACCTAACGACCCATTAAAAGACAACCCAACAGGGTTTGAAATAAATGGGCTTCATACGTTTGGGCCATGACTTCATGACCATGTTAAAAGCCCACTTCCCAAAACCCTAGCTTCCTCTCACTCGACTATATAAATAGAACCACTAAGCTGCAATTTAACACAACAATTACTCTGCCTCTGAATCTGCAGATTGAGATCTTCAACAATGGTGATATCTTCTATTCCAAATTTATTTTTGTGTGTATGTGTATATATTTTGAGTTATATGCTTCTTTAATCTGGTTGGCAAGAAATAATTTATTTTTGACCAACTCGTTCCCTTGAAGCAATAGTAAGTGTGTTGTTCCTTTTTCATCTTTCTCTTCATTTAATTTAATCTGTGGAGAACAATTGGAGCAGCTACAATTTTTTTTAATTTTTTTCATAATAGTTTTTTGATGATGAACAACGATGATGAGTAATTTTTTACAATTACAGACCTGTAATGATTTGCGAAAATGATCGCAAAAAATTGAACATCTAAGGGACTGAGTTTGTTCATCAAATTTTTTTATATATATTTTATTCTAATCATTTATATGAAAACAACAATGATGATTAATTTTTTACAGTTACAGACCTGTAATGATTTGCGAAGATGATCGCAATTAATTGAACATCTAAGGGACTGAGTTGTTTTCATATTTTATTTTATTTTTTTACCGTAGATTTATGGGGATTTTATTGGGTATGTTGTTTGTTAATTGTACTATGCTTTGCTAATTATATTTTGTGGATTACACTTTTGTAGTGTGATACTTTAGCAAGTGAAGCTATAAAAAATGTTCCCCTCGCTATCCTTTGCATCTAATTTTTGTGGTGTATTTGGACGTTGGGGTACTACATTATTATTTATTACTATGTTCAAATGCTGTATTTTTAATATTAAATTTCAGGGCCTAGTTGTTAAAATTTTAAGGCCTAAATCTTGTACTATAAAACTTAAAACTTTAAACACTTAACCATATTCTGTAAACTCTAAATTTTAAATTCTAAATCTAAAATCGTAAATCATAAATTTTAGGATTTAAGTTTTTATGATTTAAGTTTTATGGTTTAAGGTTTAGAGTTTAAGATTTAGAGTTTTGGGTTTAAGTTCTGAAGTTTTAGGGTTTATGACTTAAGAAGGTTTTAGGTTTTAAGTCCTCTAGATTATGCTCACTTCATTTATTTCTAATTTAGAGTTTAGATGTATGTTACTTATGTCAAAATTATTGTTGGTCAAAATTTTACTCTTATATTTCACACAACAATTTTGAGAAATACATTATCAAAATCAATAGTAAATATTTTTTGAATAAAGTAAATTGCAAAACTTTTAAGCAGTACAACAATTATTGTTTATTTGTTTCTTTTAATTATTACTAATTATTGCCGATGATGAAGTAGTTTTGCGTTAATGATCAAAATCATGATTACGACTATACTACTGCCTTCCTTCTGAGGTTATTTTGATGATTTGTTGTATGAAAGGGATTAGGAAATAGATTGGATTTACAAAGATATTTTTTATAATTATGTTGGAAAGATTAAAAAAAAGATTTGTGAAACTATAGTATTATGTCTATGAATTTTATATATATGGATCTTATATAAAATCGTCAATTGAGAAAGGTGATGAAGAGTCCAAAGTTTAGAAAAAAATCACGAAGTTAGGCAATCTGGTCATTTTTTTTTTATTTTTTGGGTTCAAATGGGCTTAAATATTGGCCTTAAATTGGCTTAAAGATAGGTTAGTTTTTGATAAATCATAAAACCATATGAGCTTTGGGCCTAAACCATAAATTCTTAGGCTTATTCTTTAAAATCTAAATTCTATATCTTAGAGCATAAACTTGATATATAAATCCTAAACTCTAAATTTTTATGGTCAAATTATAAACCCTCTCAACATAATAAATTTGGGGTCTGAATCCTAAACTATAAACCATAAACCTTTAACTTTAATTATTATGTCTTTAAGGTTTTGGTTTTATGATTTAGGTTTTTAGTGTTGAGACCTTAAGGTTCAATGTTTAGAGTTAAAGGTCTTAAGATTTAGGATTTTGTGTTTTGAGTGTATATTTTAGGCTCTAAGGTTTAGTATTTAAATGCTTAATGATTAGGCTAAAAAGTTTAGGGTTTTTATTTAGGACCTAATGATTAGGGTTTATGATTTATGTCCTAAGGTTTAGAGTTAAGATTTTAGGTCGTCCTCAAGGTTTGACTTGCTTAGATTAGTATATTATTATTTAAATATTATACCACCAATTTGAATTTCAACTTTGAAAATTTTAAAATAAAGAAATTCTAAATAGATAGATAAATCCTAAAAAGATATAAAATAGATAGTAAATAATATTTTAATATATGAATATATATTACATCAATGCAAATAAAAGAAAAGAAGATATATGATCTAAATTCTAAAATTTTAAACATATGATCTTAACTCTGAACTTTAAATCCTAATTATCTAAAATCATGAATCGTAGAGGGTTTAAGATTTAAGATTTAGGTTTAAAGCTTTGGATTAAGGTCTAAGGTTTAGGGTTTATGATTTAGGACCTAATATTTAAAATTAAGATGTATTTCACTCATATCAAAATTTTTAATAGTCAAAAAAAATTTCACAAAACAATTTTGAGAAATACATTATCAAAATCAATAGTTAAATTTTTTGAATAAAGTAAATTGCAAAACTTTCAAACATTACAACGATTATTGTTTATTTGTTTGTTTTAATTATTATTTTGGCCGATGATGAGTAGTTTGCGTTAATGATCAAAATAATGATGACAACACTATACTACTGCCTTCCTTCTGAGGCTATTTTGATGATTTGTTTTATGAGGGATGAGGAAATAAAATGGATTTACAAAGATGTTGTTCATAATTATGTTGGAAAGATATAAAAGAATGATTTGTGAAGTAATAGTAATATGTCTTTGGATTTTATACATATAGATCTTATATAAAATCGTCAATTGAGAAACGTGATAAAGATTCCAAAATGTAGAAAAAAATTCATTAAGTTATACAATACGTTCAAGTTTATTTTGGATTCAAATGGATTGGCTCAAATGGGCTTAAAGATTGGCCTCTATGTTGGGTTTTGATGAATCTTAAATTATAAAACCATATGAGCCTTCGGCTTAAACCTTAAATTTTAAATCTAAGGGCTTAATCCTTGGAATCTAAATTCTAATCATGAATTATATATCCTAAACTCTTAACCACAGAGTCTAAACTCTAAACTTTAAATTCTAAATCTAAAAGTCATAAATCCAAAATTTTATGGTCAAAACTATAAACCCTAAAACATAAATCTTGGAGCCTAAATCCT
Organism: Solanum stenotomum; assembly: GCF_019186545.1. NCBI lineage: Eukaryota > Viridiplantae > Streptophyta > Magnoliopsida > Solanales > Solanaceae > Solanum > Solanum stenotomum. The sequence continues at coordinate 98,689,440 of NC_064282.1, forward strand.
AAATCCTAAACCATAAACCTTAAATCTTAGGTTTCATGCCCTAAGGTTTTGAGTTTTGGGTTTATGCTTTAGGTTTTAGGGTTGAGGTCTAAGGTTTAAGGTTTAGGGTTAAAACCTTAAGATTTACTATTTAGAGTTTTGAGAATATTTTTTTGGGCTCTAATGTTTAGCATTTAAGGTTTAGGCCATAAGATTTAGGATTTATATCGAAAGGTTTAGGGTTTATAGTTTATGCTCTAAGGTTTAGATTTTAGGTTCTTAAGGTTTTTTGACTTGCTTAATTTTAATATATTATTATTTAAATTATATTTCACAATTTGAATTTCAACATAAGAAAATTTATAATAAAGAAGTTTCAAATGGCTAGATAAATCCTAAAAAGATATAAAATAGATAGTCTAATTATGATAATTACATATTCAAATCCCCACAAATCAACTATAGTATCATCTAGTATACTTAAAAATGATACAAAACTTAATTAAAGAAACAATTTATGGTTTATAAGTTACATTTGTGCAACAATAGTACTATTTTTTTGGAGTTCTTCTTCAAGAATTTTGACAATTGTTGAAGGTAAAGAGGAAGGGGGAGAACTTTCATTGGTATTAGTGTCAAGCACATAAAATATTTTGTTGTGAGAATGTATCACATGAAGTATTCCAGGAAATAAAATGGTTTTTAGTTCCATTTCTTGCTGAGGCAATATCAATGACCATGCTGATGTCAAAGTGTCTGGTGGTAGTTCTTTAAGAAGATTCCTCAACAGATTAATCATACAATTTGTTGTTTCTTCTGTAGCAAGATGTTTTCCACCACATAGAATCTTAAAAAGCGAAATCGAACAAAAATGTCTTCAATTAATAATTTGGTTCAAAAATGTATCGTGGAACAAATGAACAACTCAAATTGACATGTATAGATTCTGATATGGAACTAACCTCTGCAAAAATTGACATAATTTTTGGGAAGTGTTCATAATTGGAACCCAAAAGTTCTTTATCTGACCTGCAATAGAGAAAATTTGCCAAAATATTTTTGGGATAAGAAATTAGTGATGATATAAAAAAATTTTCTTGTTTGGTTGCTACGTTTGGGATAACTTATCTCACCATTTATATCATAGTGATGGGATAAGTTATCCCATATACATTGTGGGATACGTTATCTCAAGATAGCTAATTCCAGTATTCTAGTCCTGGGATTACTTATTCCTAACTAAACGACCCGACCTATAAGTGGTCGTTTGGAACAGGTTATCTGGGCATTAATTATCTCAAGATAAGTTATCCCATCATGTATATATTTATCTTATTGCTTAGGGGTCGTTTGGTGTGAGGGTTAAAATTTTGGTGTCTTGTTTGGTTGTCATGTTTGGTGTCTTATCCCACTATTTATACCATAGTGATGGGATATGTTATCTCATATATATGGTGGAATAAGTTATGATAGGATAGTTAATCTCACGATAATTAATCTTAAGAAAACTTGTTCCCCAACCAAATGGTCCTTAGATTATTATACTTTATACTTTACACCAAACGACTCTTAAAGACTATGATGAAGGTATAACCTATTAGAATTTGCAAACAAATTCAATACCTTTCAACCATGGAACATAGTTGACCATGAACATATTTGGCTTCATGAAGGTCACCTTTTATAGGCAGGCAATTCAACCAAATGGGAATAACCTACACCAGGATTCAGAATAACAATTGTGAAGAAATTATAACAAGACTTAACATTAAGGATTCTGAGAAGGACAAACCTGGGCTGATTCGATAAGTTCTCGATGAAACTGACATATTTTACCAAGTGTAGAAACAGCATTATCATATGCAAGTTGATTCTCAGGTTCACGAGCACGTAAATGCATTATCACTACGTTGATCCGTGAAATAGCCTCTGAACATAAACGCGTAAGTTAACAAAAACACTTGCTTGATTAGAAGTATCACATTCAACAGTATTCATACCTCTAACATAAGGTTTGAAAACAGAACCATCATATTCTGCATAAAGCCCAAGTCCATATAGAGCATTCTGAACATAAAGTCATTGTGAGCAACCAACTTGAGTAACAGGAATGTAAACAATCACTATGATCCAAACCTGTCTAACTGATGGATTTTCGTCATTGCTTGCTTTCAGAAGCAGAGGTAGAAATACATCAGAGTACCTAAGTTGGCATAAGAAGTAAGTAATTTATCAAAATGGTGACACCAGAAACTCATACAGACAAATTAAACTCACTTTAGAGCTGCTTCAGAGCACTCCTTCAAAAGACCATCAAAGATACTAAGTGATGTAGATTTCTCTTGAATTGTCATTTCTTTGCCCTTAACAGAAGTCGGAAACAACAAGATATGGTAGATATGAATAATAATAGTAAATAAACTAACGTCATGTCAGAATAATGTCAATGAACTTACCCACATCGGAATCAGATATAATGATAACTCGTCAAAGTAAGGCAAGAAAACAACCTTGAATGTTTCGATCAGTCTACATAATATGAGACCAGCCTGTGTTCAAGAATAACAACAGAACCAAAGTGAAAATGCTTGAATATATAAAGACAACAGTGAATCACTGTTTTAATATAGAACATACAAGGAAAAATATTTGATCTTGTCGATGTTTTTCCCCTCTCAGCAATTCAGCTTCCTCAGCATCAAAATCTTCTGTTTTTTCTCTCTCTGTTAGTTTTCTTTGGCTATTTGAACTCTCTGTAATGACATGCTTTATCTCATCCACAATCGGATGAAGCTGATCTTCATTGAGAAGTGGTCCACATATCTGAAACAATTCCAAGAACTTCATACCTAGCTCATAGTGAAACACCGAAAACTTTGGATCAAAACAAATAAGCAGTGTTTAAAGATCACGAACCTGAAGGCACACTTGTAATGTATTCAACATTTGTACATATATCTTTGTTTCAGGCTCCTGCATGATATAGAAATCAAAGTGTTACTTTCTCATTATCTGAATTGAAGAAGCTTAATGTTAAAAGTAAACCTCATGCAAAGCTTCCACCAAATTCAGTATTATACTGTCCGAAAACTGCTTGAAATCCGAATGGCTTTCACCTGGAGCAATCCCTTTCTCATCAGCCAGTTTAGCAGATTGCAAAAGGTGCTGCATCGCTATAAACATTACAAATTAAAAAGTCTTGGCGGTGATCAGATAGTTATAAAAGACGGAGAAATTAACTATGTGAAATCCTGAGAAATCTCACCTTGAACTGTATAGATCCTGACCTCATTGAAATGGAATTTCAAAAGTGGAAATAAAATTGAAGCAGTCTGTATCATTTATCAAGCATTAGGCCATTGAAACCACTTGTTAAATTTTCAGTTTGCGATCAAAAGCACGGGTAGAAAAAAAGAAAAAGAGAGAAGTCCAAGTGTGACAACCTGGAAAATCCATGGGTAGAAGCCTTCCTTCAATTTGTAAGCAACCATGACTAGGACTTCACATGCTAAAGCTTTCTTCTTTAGGGAACTTTTTTTTATACATATCGTTGAATCGCCAACCTTGACTCTGTGTGTACTACAAGATGTGATAATGTACATAAAAAGGCGATCACTCAGAGCAATGATCTGACAAAAAGGCAAAACGTCATGACAAAAAAGGCGTACCTATTATCATCTAAATAAGTATTGTCTGAATCTGGAGATAATATGACTTTATCAGGTTCAAGTTGAGCACATTGAAACAAAAGGGGCATGACAACGCTGGTGCAAGGAAGAAAACCTTTCCCTATGCCCTCACAAAATCCACTAATAGCCTGCAATGAGATCAAGAAATACAGAGAGACCAATCTTGAAAGAATTTCTGACTGATTAGCATGTGGAAATTCTTTTTAATTTGGGTGGCGGAGAGATTTGAGACCTCTGTCTGCTCTGATATCATGTTGAATTGTGTGACCATCTCATCTAAAAGCTTAAGCTATTAGAGAAAACACATTTTTATTAGTTAACGATATTCTCAACAATACATACCTGTAGCTTGAAGATAGTATTTGCATCCTCATCATCCTCTTGTGATCCTTGTAATGATATAACTGCTTCCATAATCTTATTGTGACATTATGACAACAACAGAAAAATAGAAAACAAATAAACAATAAGCTCTAAGTTGAGTGAGATGTATAGAATCCATTTGGTATAACTAGTGGAAGACCTGTTTTGGAAGAACCGAAGTTCCAGGTTTATACGATGCCATGATCATCTCTAGATCTTTGCTTGGAAAATTTGCTTGTACCAAGGTTGCTTTCAAAAGTGGATTAATCGATTCATAGGTGTTCCCAAAGCATTCCTGTTGAAGTAATGTTAATATACATATAGCCAGCATAAAAGTTGAAGCAGAATTACTAGGTAATACCTTAAAATGCTTAGCCAAAAGTTTGAGTACAGTTGACGCTGATTCTTGGACCTTTCATGTCAAAAACAAATATAAATCAGGCAAAGGCAAGATCTCAAGGGCATTCTTGTTTACTTCTTAAACGTGGAGGGTGCTTACCATTTGAGCAACTCTCTCACTCGTCTATTTGCTACTACTACTAAACACCTCATAATGCGGCTCAAGCACTGGACAATTTATGTGATGCACTTTCCTTTTAAAACTTGTCATTTTATAGTCACACAATATCTATGTAAGTTTCAAAAGCTTTTCTTTCTTCCCATCAATAGAGCATTGCATAAATTATGGTTGTTTCCCTTTATGTATTTGTAATATTTTTTTTTTGAAAATGAAATGTATTTGTAATATTGTATGTTCATTGTTCAGGAAAATATCTGGTTTCTCTTACACTTGGTTCTACAATACGTACCATCGCAACAGTATGTGACGACAGTTGAAGTAGTTTATTGTGTATTTCGTGTATGTAAAGTGTCAAATATTCAGGCGTGCCAACGCGAAGGAAGCCCCAGACCGCGAGTATGACCTTGAGCTATGAAAATATGAAGATGGTGAAGTTAGAGCAGGGATTAAATCTAATAAAAATTAAAAGGTAAGCCCATCGAAAAGGTTCAGTAAGAAAAATTTGGTCATAGGACATACAGACCTGCACTTTTACACTGTCATCATCCATAGCTTTAGTTAATGCTGGCACTACTTGGTGATGACATTGTTCTTGAAAATGGGGACGCATGAAACGCAAAAACTCGTGAATTGCTTCCAAGGAGGCGAATCTGACTCCAGGATGAGGATGTCCCATACAATCCAGAACCATTGTCACCACTAGATTCATATTCTTAATCATCACCTATTATAATGAAAGAAGAGATGAGAGCAAGCTAAGTACTTAATGTAGAGAATAACAGAAGAAAAGTATAATCGAGATGACTTTCTACTATCCAAGATCGTTAACTAATCACTTTAAATGCAATTTTTAGTAGTGTAACAATAAATACACACCTCAGAGCAGCCTTTAACAATCTGAGCAAGTGCATTGAGTGCTGCGCATGGCTTCTTCCACGAGTCGTCAGCCAAGTGAGCACGGAGCTGCTCAAAGGCAATAGGACCAACAGTCTTACCACCCAGGGCATTGGACAACCGCCATAAACACATCTTAAGAAAAACTAAATCATCTTTGTTATCCCATTTATCATAAGGATCAGGCAAGAGAGGGTCATAAACCTCATCCTCTAACAAATTCAATAAAATTCCAAAATATTTTTCAGTAAACAATGGATACTTCTTGATCATGCCAGGGGTCTTCTCCTTGGCCTCAACCAATATCATCACAAATTCAACCGCCAAATGTCTCGTTTTCTTTTCATAACTCTCGCATTCGGCTATATCAAACATGGAACCCACCACAACCACAAGCTGCATCCTGAAGAAGCTAGGCTCATTCTTGGCCAACTCGATCAAAATCTCAAACTCAGACTGAGCTGATGCCTCACAATTTTCTTCCAATGCCTTATTCAGCATGTCCATCATCGCAGGCAACAGATCCTGAAACCTCTCCCTATCTTTTGAACTCCCCACCCGTTGAATGAAGTTAATCATCGCCGTCAGGGCAGTGATCTTCACGTCTAGATTAACCAGGGAATCATTCAATGTGTTTAGGAACATAGGGTGTAATATATCAATGTAATCGACTAATTCTTCACCGTCAATGTGTTGGATTAATTCAACAAACAAGTTTAAATTCTCTGTCAAATGGGAATTAGTACTGAAACACCTATACAAGATTGGTAATAATTCAGGCCAGTTGTTGTCAGGATGAAGTGCAGCAGCTAGCTGATCAGAGCCAAGAGACTTGGCTAGCTTAAGAGCTAATGAGTTAGGATCCTTCTGCTTCATCATTGACTTAGATTCCGACCTTTTCTCGACGACATGAGAACTAACAACTCCAAATGGCTGTGAATCGGGCATCAGAATTTCATCCATATTGCTAGTTCCAATAACAGATGATCGCTAACCCTCTATTTTTCTTCGCATACTATTTTCTTATACAGTCATTGGTATACCTCATTCTGCTTTCTAATATGAATAATATCATGAGTGAAATCAATGACAAGAATAATATCTAACTTGCAAATGTCTTATTTGACTTTTCTTTGCCAATTAAATGATGTTTGACAAAGTGGTGAAATTGGTAGCAGCAAATGAGGACTTTCTTCTGTAAATCATGAGATATTTCAATGATCTAATTAATATGATACCGACTCATGACCTACTTTTCTTTTTAGTAGGTTCAGACTTTCAATTACTTTCTCCGTTTTAATTTGTTTGACTTACTTTTTTTTTAGTCTGTTTCAAAAAGAACGACCCTTTCTTTTTTTAGCTACTCTTTAACTTCAACTTTCCACACGACATGTTTAAGACCACAAGATTCAAAAGTCTTTTTCACTTTCTACAACTTCACGTCAAATCAAAATAGGCCAAACAAATTGAAACAGAGGGAAAAAAAATCATTTCTTATCCATTACCAGTGGCCAGAATGAAACAATCAAGCTGCATCATTTTATAGTCTTCATTTATCTGTAAATTTTAGTTTCATTATACTTTATATTAAGTAATCTCAAAAGTCTTCCATGATTAACACACATGTAAAAGCAAGTCCACTCTAGTTATTTTTGGTTAAAATTATGGAACAAATTGATGAACCCTAGATCACTGCTTTCTGCTCTGCCAAAGTTGTTAAAAAGGTATGTGATAGACTTTTATAACAAACTTAATTTGTATTAATTCTTGCATCTTTTGCTACATAATTTTGAATGCAGACATAATGCAATCAGCTATTGTTATATATCAAAGAATGAAGTTTAAGAGTATAGCTTGTATTTGTATATTATCCAAAGAATACACTGATTTAAGTACACGTAAAGAAAAGGCTAACTAACGTAACTAGATATCTGAATCCCTAGAAATCAGCTAGAATATTATATACAAGAAAACATATAGCTTTATCATGCCCAACTTGTTACAAAGATAATCAACTCGAGTTCCATTCAACATTTTTGTGAACAGAATCAGCTAGTTGCTCTCCTCTCTTCACGTAGCCAGTGGAAATCATGTTTTCCTGAATCTTCTCACGAATAAAATGACAATCACCTGAATATGTTTAGTTTTTTCATGATACACCGGATTTGACGCAATATGAATAGCAGATAGATTATGGCACCAGAGTTTTGCTGGTGTAGATTTGGAGTATGCATTGTTTGTCCTAGAATGTGATTTCTTTATAATCTCTTTGCTTGCAGAGCTGTCGACGTATATCCACTCGGAGGAAATTCTGCTGGAAAACAAATGTCTGAAATAGAGAGGAGATTTCTTGGTACTTTTTTGTTTTGGGCAACTCAAAAAGGAAGGATTAAGGAGGGGAGATTGCGCGGACATGGAATGAAGGTCGGTGACACTGTTTCGGGACCAAGGGCAGACTTATCTTCTGCTGAAGTCAAAGAATGTTATGAGTTTCTCCTTTCATTGGTTCCAGGGAGGTGGCCTTTACCAAATTTATGCAGCCCATTGTTTCAGAAATTCATTGAGTACATCCTTCAGAATGTGAAGGATCTTCTCATCAACAAGAAAGATTTCGATAGGTTTGTTCTTCTGAAGAAAGAGTTTCAAGTCCTTGAAGAAAGTCTAAAATATCTAAAAACCTTCCTCAATTTCATAAAAGATGCACGCATGGAGCTAGAGAAATCCAAGATTCTTTTTAATCATATAGAGGGCATCACAGTGAATGCTGCATACATATGTTACCTTTGTTATGTGGAAGAAATGGATGGAGATTCAGCATCTGAGTTGACACTTCAAATCTCTCATGTTTTGAAACATATCAAGCCCATTAAGCCACACGTTGCAGAAATCTATACTGGAGCTCTAAGAGGTTCAATTAAATTGCAAATCCAATACAACCGGGATGTGATAGAATTTGTTGAAGGTTTTGTTCATTTCATCTTCAAGGATTTGTTGGAGTTATCAAACGGTGAGGCATGTTCTTCGATGCTTCCTCTTAAAAAAGATCAAATCAAAAGCCTTGCCGAAGCATCAAAGCAATTGGTAACTTTGCTCATTTGTCCACCAGAAGATTTATATGTTATCCAGGGAAAAATGAGTGGCAAGCTTACTTGCATTGAAGGTCTGATTGCTGAGGTAGTATCTGCTGCTTTCTCTTTCTCCATTGACAAAGCAGCAGAAGTTAACTCGGTATTCAGTGACTTGTTAAAAAAGATTGAACATGTCATGGAAGATCTAAAAGATGTGATTCTGAAAGATGTAGTGTCATCAAAATGTAATTTTCCTAGGACAAATGGATTGGGGTTTATCGATTATCTCTTACGCTATCTGAAAGAGCTGCTGCAAGACGGAAAGTGTGATTCTGTTGTCAAGCATCTTATTGAAGAAGCTCAGGAAGAGTTATATCTCTTAAGAGACTTCTTGAAGGAAGTTGAGAAGAAAAAACATGAGTTTGAGGAGGTGAAGAAACATGATCTATGGACAGAAGTCATATCTCTAGCATACCAGGCAGAATGCATAATTGATAGCCTGGTTACCGGAGATTATCCTGTTTGGTATCTACATTTGTTATGTAAGATCACAACAGAAACTAAGGTTGTAAGGGATCATTTGAAAGAGTTCCATGCTACGATTATGCGAGATGTTGAAGTCCCTATTGAAGAACAAGGACCAAATCCTGTCAGACAAGTAGTTGAGACTACACAACTTGATGAGGTAATGGTGGGTTTTAAGGACGAGACTGACTTGCTAATCGAACAGCTCACTATAGGACCAAAGTACTTGGATGTTGTGTCTATCGTAGGGATGCCTGGTCTTGGAAAAACTACACTAGCAAAGAAAGTTTTTCATGATGAGAAAATGCGGCGTCATTTTGACGTCCAAGCTATGTGTTGTGTTTCCCAAACTTATGACAGAAGAAAGTTGCTGCTCGGAATTTTGAATCAAGTCAAATGTTCTAACCAACAGAATGAGAAAAATCCAGCAGATGCTTTGCGGAAATTTCTGTTAAGAAAGAAGTACCTTCTCTACATTGATGACATATGGAGTGTTGACACATGGGAATACTTGAGCAGATGCTTACCGGATAATGGAAACGGAAGCAGGATTTTATTAACCAGCCGAAACATTGATGTGGCTTCCAACATTACACGTGAAAGAGAACCTCTTGAACTTCGTTTTCTTGACGAAAATGAAAGTTGGGAACTAATGAAAATCAAGCTGTTTAAGGAACAAACTTGCCCACCAGACCTATCAAAAGTAGGAGCAAACATCGCGAGTAAGTGTAAAGGACTACCTCTCCTTGTGATTTTGGTTGCTGGAGTTTTGTCTGGGATAAGCGAAAATGAGGAAAGTTGGAGAAGAGTCGCAGAGAGTATAAAGTTAGATACTGTTACAAGTGCAAAAGAGTGCATGGAGGTTATAGAACTGAGCTACAAGCACTTGCCAGATCATCTCAAACCCTGCCTTCTATATTTTGCATCATTTCAGGAGGATGAAGAAATTCCACTCTCAAACTTGGCGTGGTTATGGACTATCGAGGGATTG
>NC_064282.1:98701541-98711396 GCF_019186545.1 Solanum stenotomum
GGCATAATACATAAAGAGGACCTTTAACTTGGCATCAATTCACAACTATGACCCTAAACTTTGCCAGTGCACAAGTAGGCACTTTAACTATCACAAATTTAAACAATTAAACACTCGTATATCCCAGGCAAAGTGCGTGATATGCAAGTGCTTCTACGTGGCTGCCAACTAATTAAAATAATTACACGTGGATTTTTCAATTAAAAAATAGAAAATAAAAACAAAATAAATAGGCATAATACATAAAGAGGACCTTTAACTTGGCATCAATTCACAACTATGACCCTAAACTTTGCCAGTGCACAAGTAGGCACTTTAACTATCACAAATTTAAACAATTAAACACTCGTATATCCCAGGCAAAGTGCGCGATATGCAAATGCTTCTACGTGGCTGCCAACTAATTAAAATAAATACACATGAATTTTTCAATTAAAAAACTGAAAATAAAAACAAAATAAATATCAATTAACAACTCTGATCCTATGCTTAGAACGGAGAACAACGTTTTCCTCTTTCTTCTTTACAAAATCCTAACCCTAAGTTCCTACATTTCATCCTTCGAATCAATGGTAAAATTGTTGAAGAAAGAGAGGAAAATGGCAAAAAGCTGTTGAAGAAATTAGAAAGAAGAGAGTAAAGTGAGATTTTGATTTAAAAAAGGGAAATATATATATATAAGAGATTCATTAAGGGTACAAGTGTCATTTAAGCATTTTTTTACTGTTGGGCGCCTTTATTTTTACCACTGACGCGCCTAATTGAAGTGTGTTTCACGCACTTTGCCATGTAGGATTAGAGTGTTTAATTGTTAAATTTTTGGATAGTTGAAGTGCCTACTTGTGCACTAGCAAAGTTTAAGGTCATAGTTGTGAATTGATGCCAAGTTAAAGGTCCTCTTCATGTATTATGCCTATATGAAAACAACAATGATGATTAATTTTTACAGTTACAGACCTGTAATGATTTGCGAAGAATTAATTGAACATCTAAGGGACCTGTAATGATTTGCGTAGATTTGCGGGAATTTTATTGGGTATGTTGTTGTTAATTGTACTATGCTTTGCTAATTATATTTTGTGGATTACACTTTTATGGTGTGGTACTTTAGCAAGTGAAGCTATAATAATGTTCCCCTCGCTATCCTCTGCATCTAATTTTTGTGGTGTATTTGGACGTTGGGGTACTACATAATTATTTATTGTAATGTTCAAATTCTGTATTTTTAATCTTAAAGTTTAGAGGTAAAAATTAGGCAAATCACATAGTATAAGAAAGAAATTACTTCATATCCCTACTCTTTCATTTATTACCAAAAATCCCTTTTTTAGTGTCTTTCGGATACATAATATAGCAGCGCGGATACTTTAATTAATAAAGGGCGGATACTTAAATTATTAAGTTGTTGGCACGGATACTTTAATTAATAACGGGCGGATACTTAAATTAACGGGCGGATGCAATAATATAGCAGCGCGGATACTTTAATTAATAACGGGCAGATACTTAAACTAATAAAGTATCCGGTTAAGTTGAATTGGGGGAAAATAAGGGATTTTTGTATTTTCGTAAAAGAGTAGGGAAATATTGAGAATAGGTAAAGTAATGTTGTGTATTTAAGTAATTTGTCCTGACCTCAAATAACCATATGAACCTTGGGCCTAAACCCTATATTTTAATGGGTAAATCACATAAATATGCAATATTAAAAAAATATTTACCATCTATAGCAATACAATTTTTCTAACTAAATATAACAATTTTTTAGAATTAAAAAATTGTATTGTTTATCTTCTTTCGCCTCTTTCTCTGTCCTTTTTCTCCTCCTCTTTTTTTTTCTTCTTCGTCGTCTCTTTCTGTGTCCTTGTTTCTCTTCCTTCTTTTTTTTTATTCTTCTTTTTTTTTTTTGAAATTTTCATTTAAATAACTGTTTTTAAATCAGTTTTTGCCCATATTTCACTATTGTTATCCAAAAACACAATGAGAAGAGGAATAGAAAAATCAAAAAATTGTACAATATCATGTTCTCAAGTAGAAATTTCAAATCTTTAAAATTATAGAAACAAGAGTTCACCATTGATGCTCATTATAAAGATTCAAATTTTGAATTCATTATTTGAATTTTACGAATTTGTGATTAGTTTAGTTAGGTTGTTCCTACAAATAATTGAAAATGTCGTTTGGAGTTTATATCCCAATTTTAAGAGGGTTTGGTTAAGATTATAATTGATTTTAGGAGAAATATTAGATTGAAACTTGAAAAAGGTGAAGTTTATGGAACGGTATCGCGATTGTATTAAAGTTGTATTAGATATGTTTCATAATTGTATTAAAATCATGAACAATACATTTATAATACATATTAGAAACTTCACTCCTTTTTTAGTGATATCAACCAAAATAATTTAAGTAACACACTTGTAATACATTTATAACATATGCACAATACATTTGTAATACATATTGCAAACATCACTCATGTTCTTAGTGATACAAACTAAAATAATTTATAAGACACATATAATACATGTTTTATTCATGAATAATACAAGTTTAATTCAGTCTATAGATTATTGTCTTGTCTTTCGTTAGATACGTTTTTCATTTATTGTTAATTTTCTCTTCTAATTCAACTTTAATATTGTGTAATACACTTTTAATGCAATTTTGTTTTTTGTAGTTTATTATTTGTTACTGTTGGATTACTTGTTTAATTCATTATTGATATACGTTTAATTCACTCTATAGATCATTATCTGGTGTTTTATTAGTTACATTTTTTATCCATGCTTAATTCAACTTTAATATTTGTGTATGCACTTTTAATACAAGTTAATTCATTTTGCAGTTTATTGGTTGATTTGTTATGATTGAATTACTTCTTTAATTCATTATTAATACAAGTTTTATTCAGTTTACAAATCACATAATGCTCTTTCGTTTGCTACATTTTGCATTCATGTTTAATTCACTTTTAATTCAACTTTAATATGTGTGTAATACATTTTTCATTCAAGTTTAATTCATTTGGCAGTTTATTATGTTTCTTCATTTGTTACAATTAGATTACTTGTCTAATTAATTATTGATACAAGTTTTATTCAGTCTACGAATCATTTACTGCTCTTTCGTTTGCGATTAGTTTTGATAGGTTGTTCCTACAAATAGTTGAAAATATCGTTTGGAGTTTATATCACAATTTTAAGAGGGTTTGGTTAAGCTTGGAATTGATTTTAGGAAAAAAATTGGATTGAAGCTCGAAAAGGATGAAGTTTACGGAATTATATCACATTTGTATTAAAGTTGTATTAGATATGTTTCATAATTGTTGTATTAAAATCATGAACAATACATCCTACATTTATAATACATATTGCAAACTCCATTCCCTTTTTAATGATATCAGCTAAAATAATTTAGGTAACACACTTATAATACATGCACAATACATTTTTAATACATATTGCAAACATCACTCACATTCTTAGTGATACAAACCAAAAGTAATTTATAAGACACATATAATACATGTTTTATTTATGAATAATACATTTCTAATACATATTGCACACTTCCCTCATTTCTTATGGATACCAACAAGAATAATTTAGGTAACACACTAATAATACATTTATAAGACATGTACAATACATTTTTAATACATATTGCAACTATCACTCATTTTCTCAGTGATAAAAGCAAAGATAATTTATAAGATACATATGATATAAGTTTTATTCATGAATAATATGAGTTTAATTCAGTTTATAGATCGTTGTCTTGTCTTTTGTTAGTTACGTTTTTCATTCATTCTTAATTATCTCTTCTAATTCAACTTTAAATATTGTGTAATACAATTTTAAAGCAATTTCATTTATGTTGCAATTTTTTTATTTATTTGGTACTATTGGATTACTTGTTTAATTCATTATTAATACAAGTTTAATTTACTCTATAGATCATTGTGTGTAATATATTTTGAATTCAACTTTAAATGTGTGTAATACATTTTTAATTCAAGTTTAATTCATTTTGTAATTTATTATGTCTCTTCATTTGTAATGATTAAATTATTTGTTTAATTAATTAACTATTGATACAAATTTTATTCATTCTACGAATCATTGACTACTCTACGAAAGAAAGTAGAGAGAGAAACAAAAGAAAAAAAAAGCAACAGAAAGAGAGAGAAAAAGAGCAGCAAAAGGAAAACAAAAGAAGAAAAAACAGCAAAAAGAAAGTAAGAGAGAAAGAGCAACAAAAAGAAAGGAGCGAGAAAGAGTGAAAAATTTAAAAGCTGAGAGACAAAAAAGAGAAAGAGGCGAGAGAAAGAAAAATGTAATAAGATATATAGTATTGTTTTATATGCTATAAATGGTAATAATTAAAGAGTATGTCTAAAATAAGTAATTATTTTTTAAAAAGGATCCACTCAAGTAATTAATCCTATTTTAATTTATACATGAATTATAAATCTTCATCTCTAAACACTTAACCATAAGGCCTAAACTCTAAAATTATAAATCTTAAATCCTAAATCTTATAGTCAAAACTATAAACTATAACCCCGAAAATATAAATCTTAAAGAGTCTAAATCCTAAATCCTAAACCATAAATCATAAATCTTAGGTTTTAGGCCCCAAGCTTTTGAGTTTTGGGTTTATGGTTTAGACTTTAAGGTTGAGGCCTAAGGTTTAAGGTTTAGGGTTTATGATTTTGAGTTTTGAGTTTATTTTTTGGGCTCTAAGGTGCAGTCGTTTGGTTTGAATTCAAGTTATGATGGAATAAGTTATATTGATATTATTTTTTATTGAATTTTTGGTTTGTTGTATTCAAAATAATAAATCTTAAGAACAACATATATGCTTACAAAAATACCGTTCATGAATATGAAAAGTAATGTATAAAAAGTGTTTAAAAAGATATTTTTGTCATTTAGTATTTTTATCTTGTGATAAGTTGTCTCGGGATTATTGTACCATCCAAGGGAAGGGATAATTTATCCTTGTATTAATTATTAATCATGAGATAAGTTATCACGAAATTGCCAATCAAACAACAAATTTAGTGACATTATAATTTAATCGCAGGACTATTTAAAGTTATCTTTCACACCAAACGACCCCTTAGGGTTTATGGTTTATGCCGTTAGGTTTAGATTTTAGGTCCTTAAGGTTTGACTTGTTTAATTTTAATAAATAATTATTTAAATTATATGCCACAATATGAATTTCAACTTATGAAAAATTAAAATAAAGAAATTCCAAATGGATAGATAAATCGTAAAAAGATATAAAATAGATAGTCTAATGATAATTACATATTCAATTCCCCACAAATCAACTATAGTATCATCTTGTATACTTAAATGATACAAAACTTTAAAGAAACAATTTATGGTTTATAAGTTACATTTGTGGAACAATAATACTATTTTTCTGGTGTTCTTCCTCAAGAAGTTTGACAATTTTGGATGGTAAAGAGTAAGGGGGAGAGCTTTCATTGGTATCAGTGTCAAGCATACAAAATGTTTTGTTGTGAAAACGTACCACATGAAGTATTCCAGGAAATAAAATGGCTTTTAGTTCCATTTCTTGCTGAGGCAATATCAATGACCATGCTGATGTCAAAGTGTCTGGTGGTAGTTCTTTAAGAAGATTCCTCAACAGATTAATCATACACTTTGTTGTTTCTTCTGTAGCAAGATGTTTTCCACCACATAGAATCTTAAAAAGCGAAATCGAACAAAAATGCCTTCAGTTAATAATTTGATTCAAAAATATGTCGTGAAACAACTGAACTCGGACATGCATCTATAGATTCTGATATGGAACTAACCTCTGCAAAAACTGACATAATTTTTGGGAAGTGTTCATAATTGGAACCCAAAAGTTCTCTATCTGACCTGCAATTGAGAAAATTTGATAAATCATTAAGGGGTCGTTTGGTTTGGAATAAGTTATCGTGACATCAACTATTTCGAAATGAAATAACTTATCACATCACTAAGATATAAATAGTCTTATGATTACATAATACTTTCAACTAAATGTGGGATAAAATAATCCTGCATTTTATGAAGATATAACATATTAGAGTTTGCAAACAAATCCAATACCTTTCAACCATGGAACACAGTTGACCATGAACATATTTGGCTTCATCAAGGTCACCTTTTATAGGCAGGCAATTCAACCAAATGGGAATGACCTACACCAGGATTCAGAATAACAATTGTGAAGAAATTATAACAAGACTTAACATTAGGGATTCTGAGAAGGACAAACCTGGGCTGAGTCGATAAGTTCTCGATGAAACTGAAATATTTTACCAAGGGTAGAAACAGCATTATCATATGCATGTTCATTCTCAGGTTCACGAGCACGTAAATGCATTATCACTACATTGATCCGTGACATAGCCTCTGAACATAAACGCGTAAGTTAGCAAAAACACTTGCTTGATTAGAAGTATCACATTCAATAATATTAATACCTCTAACAAAAGGTTTGAAAACAGAACCATGATATTCTGCATAAAGCCCAAGTCCATATAGAGCATTCTGAACATGAAGTCATTGGTGTTTTGGTTAAACCATACTGTGAGCAACCAACTTGAGTAACAGGAATGTAAGCAGTCACGATGATCCAAACCTGTCTAACTGTTGGGTTTTCGTCATTGCTTGCTTTCAGAAGCAAAGGTAGAAATACATCACAGTACCTAGTTGGCATAGGAAGTAAGTGATTTATCAAAATGGTGACACCTCAATAATTTAAGAAAAACTCATACAGATAAATTAAACTCACTTTAGAGCTGCTTCAGAGCAATGCTTCACAAGACCATCAAAGATAAAAAGTGATGTACATCTCTCTCGAATTGTCATTTCTTTGCCCTTAAAATCGGAAACAATAAGATATGCTAGATATGAATAATGATAAACTAACGTCATGTTACAATAGTGTCAATGAACTTACCCACATCGGAATCAGATATAATGATAGCTCGTCAAAGTAAGGCAAGAAAACAACCTTGAATGATTCGATTAGTCTACGTAATATGCGACCAGCCTGTTCAAGAATAACAGCAGAACCAAAGCGAAAATGCTTGAATATATAAAGACAACAGTGTATCACTTTAGTTCCTGTTTTAAAATAGAACATACAAGGACAAATATTTTATCTTGTCGATGTTTTTCCCCTCTCAGCAATTCAGCTTCCTCAGCATCGAAGTCTTCTGTTTTTTCTCTCTCTGTGAGTTTTCCTTGGCTATTTAAATTTTCTGTAATGACATGCTTTATCTCATCCACGACCGGACGAAGCTGATCTTCATTGAGAAGTGGTCCACATATCTGAAAGAAGAAACACAAGGACCATATACAACCTGAAAAATCCTATTTTGCCATTCTAACTCGATTGTTGTCACCATTGCTAGTTTCTCACTTTGATGATACTAATGGAACATTTTAAGCAATAGACTTAAAGGAAACAGTTCCAAAAACTTCATACCTAGCTCATAGTGAAACACTGAAAACTTTGGATCAAAACAAATAAGCAGTGTTTAAAGATCACGAACCTGAAGGCACAGTCGTAATGTATTCAACATATGTGCATATATCTCTGTTTCAAGCCCCTGCATTATATAGAAATCAAAGTGTTACTTTCTCATTATCCAAATAGAAGAAGCTTAATGTTAAAAGTAAACCTCATGCAAAGCTTCCACCAAATTCAGTATTATACTGTCTGAAAACTGCTTGAAATCCGAATGGCTTTCACCTTTTGCAATCCCTTTCTCATCAGCCAGTTTAGCAGATTGCAAAAGGTGCTTCATCGCTATAAACATTACAAATTAAAAAGTCTTGGCGGTGATCAGATAGTTATAAAAGACGGAGAAATTAACTATGTGAAATCCTGAGAAATCTCACCTTCAACTGTATGGAACCTGACCTCTTTGAAATGGAATTTCAAAAGTGGAAATAAAATTGAAGCAGTCTGTATCATTTATCAAGCATTAGGCCTTTGAAACCACTTGTCAAATTTTCAGTTCGCGATCAAAAGCACGGGTAGAAAGAAAGAAAAAGAGAGAAGTCCAAGTGTGACAACCTGGAAAATCCATGGGTAAAACTCTTCCTCCGATTTGTAAGCAACCATGACTAGGGCTTTACATGCTAAAGCTTTCTTCTTTAGGGAACTTTCTTTTATACATATCGTTGAATTGCCAACCTTGACTCTGTGTATACTGCAAGATGTTATAATGTACATAAAAAGGCGATCACTCTGAGCATTAATCAGACAAAAAGGCGTACCTATTATCAGCTAAACAAGTATGGTCTGAATCTGGAGATAATATGATTTTATCAGATTCGAGTTGAGCACATTGAAACAAAAGGGGCATGACAATGCTGGTGCAAGGAAGAAAATCTTTCCCTCTGTCCTCACAAATTACACTAATAGCCTGCAATGAGATCAAGAAATATAGAGAGACCAATCTTGAAAGAATGTCTGACTGATTAGCACGTGGAAATTCTTTTTAATTTGAAAGGTGGCGAAGAGATTTGATCCCAGGGCCTCTGCCTGCTCTGATAACATGTGAAGTGTGTGACCATCTCATCTAAAAGCTTAAGCTATTAGAGAAAACACATTTTTATTAGTTAACGATATTCTCAGCAATACATACCTGTAGCTTGAAGATAGTATTTGCATCCTCATCATCCTCTTGTGATCCTTGTAATGATATAACTGCTTCCATAATCTTATTGTGACATTATGACAACAACAGAAAAATAGATAACGAATAAACAATAAGCTCTAAGTTCAGTGAGATGTATAGAATCCATTTGGTATAACTGGTGGAAGACCTGTTTTGGAAATACCGAACTGCCAGGTTTGCGCATTGACATGATCATCTCTACATCTTTACTTGGAAAATTTGCTTCTACCAGGGAAGCTTTCCAAAGTGGTTTAATAGATTCGTAGTTGTTCCCATAGAACTCCTGTTGAAGTAATGTTAATATTAATATATATATAACCAGCTTAATACAACATACTCTTAATAAAAGTTGAAGCAAAATTACTAGGTAATACCTTAAAATGCTCAGGCAAACGATCGAGTACAAGTGACGCTGATTTTTGGACCTTTCATGTCAAAAACAAAAAAAATAAATCAGGCAAGTAAAGACCTCAAGGACATTCAAGGGAGTAACAAACTTTGAATTTATAAAGGAGGGCGGGATAATTATATTGGGAACTTGGAAATTATGGTTGTTTCCCTTAATGTATTCGTAATATTGTCTGTTCATTGTTCAAGAAAATGATCTGATTTCTCTTGCATTTAGTCTACAATACGTACCACCGCAACAGTATGTGACGACAGTTGAAGCAATTTATTGTGTAATCCATGGATGTAAAGTGTCAAATATTCAGGCGTGCCAACGCGAAGGAAGCCCCAGACCGCGAGTATGACCTTGACCTAGGAAAATATGAAGATAGTAAAGTTAGAGCAGGGATTAAATCTAATAAAGTTAAAGTTAAGCCCATTGAGAAGGTTCAGTAAGAAAATTTTGCAACTGTAATTTGGGACATATGATACTAGCATCCAAAGGAGTTCATATCATCGTAGTACATACAGACCTGCACTTGTACACTGTCATCATCCATAGCTTTAATTAATGCCGGCACTACTTGGTGATGACATTGTTCTTGAAAATGGGGACACATGAAACGCAAAAACTGATGAATTGCTTCCATGGAGGCGAATCTGACTCCAGGATGGGGATGTCCCATACAATCCAGAACCATTGTCACCACTAGATTCATATTGTTAATCATCACCTATTATAATGAAGAAGAGATGAGAGC
>NC_064282.1:98715357-98763828 GCF_019186545.1 Solanum stenotomum
TACAGTCTATGGTATACCTCATTCTGCTTTCTATACTAATAATATCATGAGTGAAATCAATGACAAGAATAATATCTAACTTTGTCTTATTTGACTTTTCTTTGCCAATTAACTGATGTTTGACAAAGTGGTGAAATTGGTAGCAGCAAATGAGGACTTTCTTCCGTAAATCATGAGATATTTCAATGATCTAATTAGAGAGAGAGACGGCTGCTATGGAGTTGTGTAAGAAAAAATGAACATATATATAGAAAAACCATCTTTCCTACCATACGAAAAGGTAAATTTCGTAGACACTTCTCCAAGATCAATATTATATACTCCGTTGATTAAGGTAAGGTCAACTCTCCTTTCTATTTCCAAAATTCTGAAGTTGGCGAAAAGCAGGGCTGTGAACTAATTTTCTATATAGGCAGTTGGTATTTAGTAGTAATGAAAAGGTAATGTGGGATGTTAATGATCTAATATGATACCGAGTCGTGACCTTAGAGTTATATCTGACTAACTTCCTGCCATATTTTAATAAATGGTCTCCTGGTAAGGCTATCAGCCATATTTTCTATGTGCAAGTGGATCACTGTTTTCTGCTCTGTCAAAGTTGTTACAAAAGGTACGTGATAGACTTTTGAACAAACTTAATTTGTATTAACTAGTTTTTCGATACGTGATTACCAATTCAAAAAATATATGTTATAGTAAATAGTATAGCTTAATTAAGAGAAGATTTGAATAATAAGCTTTGCACAAAATAATAGTGCAAATTCTTTTGTGAATGTTCAATGTGGATCGTCATATATATCTTTTATTCACGCGAACCTATGAAGATGGTCAATGAAGAAATTTATTAGTTAAATGCAATAATGTATATATTTATTTCAATTTGACGATGTCCAATCATGTAATTAGTTGTATATCACTAATATTACCTTATAGACGATATTTGTTGTGTATTTTTCTTGTCAAACCAGATGTGTTTTGCACGTGTATTCCATGTTAAACTGTTTAGATGCCATATGAGCATGTGAAGAAAACAACAAAATTTTATTTTTTAGAACTATTTTTTGTATATTAATTTTTATTTTGGAAGGTATAACATAATAACTGACGTTCTTGTTGTTGGTTCTCATATTTGACTTCTCGATTGATTGTGTACATAAATCAAAGATAGTTATCTGACTATCCATAGTTAACTAAGAAAAGTTTCCTTTGTTTTTACCGGAAAAACTAAAAATTAAAATTAAAGAATATATTCTATCAGTGAAATCATATATATAATCACATGTTTATCTTACACCCAACAAAGATATAATTCATATACTTGTAAATGATTTTCAATTTATTACTAAGCATAATTCATCCAAGGAAAAATAACACCGTGTTATCACATATATAGGGGATGTATAATAATATAAAAAATTATTGGTCAACATTTAATATAAGGAAAGATGAAAGATAGAAATAATTAATGTAATAACTATGAGAATTCATAATACTATAACTAAAGAATGTAAAAGAGTGTGAATAACGTTTGCAATAATTAGTAATAACGAAGAGAATTTATAATGTTATAACTAAAGAATTAATGTGCAATAGCTGAATTTCTAATAGATTATATACTTGCATAAATAAATAGGATTTTAATTAATGTTACTATTTTTTTTATAGTTATTAGATTTTAATTTAGTGTAGGGACAAAATGAAAATGTTTATTCCATATTACTGAATATAAAATGTACTTTGTAAATGATAAATTTCAAATGATTCATATATATTCAAATATTTTCACATTTGTTGTGAGTTTTTTTTTTTTTAAAAAAAGAACTCGGAACATTTTAAAATAATATATATTGAAGTTAGAAGATTTTGTTAACTTGATAATACATTTGAGAGTCGTGACATATATAATACCTTAATTTAAATACAAATATTCTACCCAAATATATAATATAATATATATATATATATATATATATATATAGAGAGAGAGAGAGAGAGAGAGAGATTTGCATTAATAAAAATATTTATAGCATAAAAATTAGCTATTAAATAAATAATAAGTATTAAACTAATACAAATTTCAACTAGCGTTATTACAAGTCATATGAACCTTTCTTCGTCTAAAATACTGAAATATTAAGAAATAGTAAATAAGAAAAACAAAAGGACAATATTTATATAGTAATAACTATTTTGAAGCAAACTTCCTGACAATCAAAATCATATAAGTAGCATTGATATATAAAGTCATTATTTTGTCCTGAGCATCAAAAAAACAAATCGTGACAATTCTCTAGGAAATATTGAAGGTTGACTGTAGTATCAGTTATTGTACAATTTCACTTGCTTGGATTAACAAAGGGTAACTAGTTTAGGCAAAAGTAAGTAGTAGACAATCAGAACTCTTTGGAACCAGTTCTTTTTCTGTTATTGTTTTCCCCATTCCCCTAGTTGTGTAGAGTTAAGAGTATGCATTGTGACTTTCAGATATAACTTCACATTTTCCAGAAAACATTTAGTGCAACCAACAGTTTTTGTTATTTGTGATCACACACATCTTTTTCTTAAATATTATCTGTTTGTTAGTTACAATCAAGTATAATGTTCTGATATAAGAGGAAGAGTGCAATCAACATATAAAGGAATTCTGTGTTAATTTCTTGTTTGTCCTAGAATGTGATTTGCTTTTAATCTCTTTGCTTGCAGAGCTGTCGACGTATATCCACTCTGAGGAAATTCTGCTGGAAAACAAATGTCTGAAACAGAGAGGAGATTTCTTGGTACTTTTTTGTATTGGGCAACTCAAAAAGGAAGGATTAAGGAGGGGAGATTGCGCGGACATGGAATGCAAGTCGGTGACACTGTCTCGGGACCAAGGGCAGACTTATCTTCTGCTGAAGTCAAAGATGGTTATGAGTTTCTCCTTTCATTGGTTCCAGGGAGGTGGCCTTTATCAAATTTATGCAGCCCATTGTTTCAAAAATTCATTGAGTACAACCTTCAGAATGTGAAGGATCTTCTCATCAACAAGAAAGATTTCGACAAGTTTGTACTTCTGAAGAAAGAGTTTCAAGTCCTTGAAGAAAGTCTAAAATATCTAAAAACCTTCCTCAATTTCATAAAAGATGCACGCATGGAGCTAGAGAAATCCAAGATTCTTTTTAATCATATAGAGGGCATCACAGTGAATGCTGCATACATATGTTACCTTTGTTATGTGGAAGAAATGGATGGAGATTCAGCATCTGAGTTGACACTTCAAATCTCTCAAGTTTTGAAAGATATCAAGCCCATTGATCCGGACGTTGCAGAAATCTATACTGGAGCTCTAAGAGGTTTAGTTAAATTGCAAATCCAATACAGCCGGGATGTGATAGAATTTGTTGATGATTTTGTTCATTTCATCTTCAAGGATTTGTTTGAGTCATCGAACAGTGAGGCATGTTCTTTGATGCTTCCTCTTAAAAAGGATCAAATCAAAAGCCTTGCCGAAGCATCAAAGCAATTGGTAACTTTGCTCATTTATCCACCTGAAGATTTATATGTTATACAGGAAAAAATGAGTGACAAACTTACTTGCATTGAAGGTCTGATTGCTGAGGTAGTATCTGCTGCTTTCTCTTTCTCCGTTGACAAAGTAGCAGAAGTTAACTCGGTATTCAGTGACTTGTTAAAAAAGATTGAACATGTCATGGAAGATCTAAAAGATGTGATTCTGAAAGATGTAGTGTCATCAAAATGTAATTTTCCTAGGACAAATGGATTGGTGTTTATCGATTCCCTCTTACGCTATCTGAAAGAGCTGTTGCAAGACGGAAAGTGTGATTCTGTTGTCAAGCATCTTATTGAAGAAGCTCAGGAAGAGTTATATCTCTTAAGATACTTCTTGAAGGAAGTTGAGAAGAAAAAACATGAGTTTGAGGAGGTGAAGAAACATGATCTATGGACAGAAGTCATATCTCTAGCATACCAGGCAGAATGCATAATTGATAGCCTGGTTACCGGAGATTATCCTGTTTGGTATCTACATTTGTTATGTAAGATCACAACAGAAACTAAGGTTGTAAGGGATCATTTGAAAGAGTTCCATGCTACGATTATGCGAGATGTTGAAGTCCCTATTGAAGAACAAGGACCAAATCCTGTCAGACAAGTAGTTGAGACTACACAACTTGATGAGGTAATGGTGGGTTTTAAGGACGAGACTGACTTGCTAATCGAACAGCTCACTATAGGACCAAAGTACTTGGATGTTGTGTCTATCGTAGGGATGCCTGGTCTTGGAAAAACTACACTAGCAAAGAAAGTTTTTCATGATGAGAAAATGCGGCGTCATTTTGACGTCCAAGCTATGTGTTGTGTTTCCCAAACTTATGACAGAAGAAAGTTGCTGCTCGGAATTTTGAATCAAGTCAAATGTTCTAACGAACAGAATGAGAAAAATCCAGCAGATGCTTTGCGGAAATTTCTGTTAAGAAAGAAGTACCTTCTCTACATTGATGACATATGGAGTGTTGACACATGGAAATACTTGAGCAGATGCTTACCGGATAATGGAAACGGAAGCAGGATTTTATTAACCAGCCGAAACATTGATGTGGCTTCCAACATTACACGTGAAAGAGAACCTCTTGAACTTCGTTTTCTTGACGAAAATGAAAGTTGGGAACTAATGAAAATCAAGCTGTTTAAGGAACAAACTTGCCCACCAGACCTATCAAAAGTAGGAGCAAACATCGCGAGTAAGTGTAAAGGACTACCTCTCCTTGTGATTTTGGTTGCTGGAGTTTTGTCTGGGATAAGCGAAAATGAGGAAAGTTGGAGAAGAATCGCAGAGAGTATAAAGTTAGATACTGTTACAAGTGCAAAAGAGTGCATGGAGGTTATAGAACTGAGCTACAAGCACTTGCCAGATCATCTCAAACCCTGCCTTCTATATTTTGCATCATTTCAGGAGGATGAAGAAATTCCACTCTCAAACTTGGCGTGGTTATGGACTATCGAGGGATTGCTGCCAAACATAGGGCTTGATGCAGAAAGTTTACTGAATGATCTCATCGGTAGAAGCTTGATAATGGTGAGCAAGAGAAAGTCTACTGGAGGAGTCAGAACATGCCACATTCATGATATGTTACATGATTTTTGCGTGACAAAGTCTAAGGAAGAGAAGTTTATGCAACTAACAAGCACCGGGAAGATTGATTTGTCTAGTTCCTTTTATGAGCACCGGAGGCTTTGCATTCATCATAGCCTTTATTGGGCAGGGAAGATTGGAAACCTGCAAGTTCGGTCTGCATTCTTCAGACCCCCGAAATCTGGCTGCCAGGAATTTCTTGATCTGGAGAACTTTAAACTATTAAGAGTACTACAAATGGAATGTCCTATGTCGGACAGTTCATTCCAGAGATCAAAAGAGCTGATCCATTTGAAGTACTTAGGAATCAAAGGCTATATGGTATCTATGCCATTATGGATATCGAACCTTTCAAACCTAGAGGTATTGCTTGTAATAACAGTAGGCAGTGGCACAATTTTACCGATGACCATCTGGAATATGCCAAGGCTAAAACATGTACATGTTGAACCTGTTGCATCTTTTGATGGACGCATTCCTCAGACATCGACAAACATATGTTGCATCGAGACCTTGGCCACAGTGTCTCTCACTAATGAGCTAGTAGACTACATGGTCAAGAAGGCAAGCAGACTGCGAAAACTCAAATGCCACTGTAAAGAGCCTCTCAAACTCAAATTAAATGCTCTTCAACTTGAAACACTCAGTGTAAACGGTAAGATTTTGAATTTCACCTTGCCCGCGACACTAACAAAGCTAACTCTATCAGACGTTTTGTTGCCACAAAGTGAACTGTCTAATATCGGAAGATTACCAAATTTAGTGGTTCTCAAGTTGGAACATAGAGCATTTCAGCAGGACAAATGGGAGATTGAAGATGAAGAGTTTCTGAACCTCAAGGTTCTTAAATTAAGATCCCTTAAAATAACAATATGGAATGCCTCAGATGAGTCTTTACCCAATCTTGAACACCTTCTTATAGAAAACTGTTTCAATCTTCAAGAAATTCCTTCTATGGTTGGAGATATTCTTACTCTAAAGATGGTTGAAGCGAAACGATGTGGTGAGTCTCTTGAAAAATCAGTTAAGGACATTCAAGAAGTGCAAGAAGGATATGGAAATGCAGAGCTCAAGGTCCTTATTTACCCCTTGCATATAAAAAACTGCAACACTGGTTTAACAGGTAACTGACTCAAGATTAATTGCATCATCTTTTGAGCTTGTACACTTTTACCTGTTAAATCTTTCGTAAAATATATTTGAGAAGTGTTTCTTTGCTGTGCAGAAATAGAAGATTGCGATTGAAAGAGGGGATCTAATGGACCAGTTTTTCTCTTGAGCTGTTTCATTATGCATAATCATATCCAACTAGATGGATAATTTTCTTGTTTTTGAGTTTTGTGTGTACTTCAAAATAATTTCTTTCAATGGATCCATTGCATTGACATATGAACTTTATTATATGATATTTTGTATGCTTTTACATTAACACCTTGTTTGGATGGTAGTTACCCATTATATTGTATGGTTAGTTTAAATACAATACTTGTTTGGATTGTTACTTAATTATTATTGTATTTTATCGTTTAGATCCATCGTTACCACGAAAAGTCTCATTTCATGTAACGACCGATTTGGTTTGATCGGGTGGTAGTTTGTTTTTGGGTTGTTTGGAGGTACTAGTGGTCACTGGTCAGGCGATGATTCGGTGATGATGATTTCAGTTTTATGAATTATTTATTGGGTATTTGGTTTCCGAATTATGTCAATCTCTAAGGTAAATTAATTTAAATAATATTGAAATGTTTGAATATTAAAAATTTATTTATATTTTAGACACCTTATTGAAATTTTGTTTTAGAGAATCTAAAGATTTGAGCCCTTAGGTTCTGATACCACGAAAACAAGAGAAGTTATATAGAATTTCTTATCTACCCCCCTCACTCTTATTTATATGCCACAATTTTAGATTTCATGTCTAGGTGAATTGACTGGTGTACCCTTATTTAGTGATTTCTTGAAGTCAAGTTTCAATAAATGAATATAAATTAATTTAGTTTGATTAATTAAATTGATCAATGAAATACGATTTAATCATTTAATTAGTTTTCCTATTTTGGTCATATTCATACTTTCAAGGCTAATAACTTTTAAAGGTAAAAATAGAAAGAATCGTTTTATTATGTATTGGTTTTGTGAAATGTCAAATATTAAAGATTATCTATCCTTATAAATAGAAACGGAGGGAGTATTACTCAAAGAATACAAAGATATAAATACATGAGAATAGTCTAATTATATTAAATATTCAAATTCCCACAAATCAACTATAGTATCATCTATACATTATTCTGTAACAAAACTTAATTAAAGGTACAATCTACGGTTTGTAAGTCACACTCGTCGAACATTAGTAATATTTTCTGGAGTTCTTCCTCAAGATGTTTGACAATTGTGGAAGGTAAAGAGGAAGGGGGAGAGCTTTCATTGGTATCAGTGTCAAGCACATAAAATATTTTGTTGTGAGAATGTATCACATGAAATATTCCAGGAAATAAAATGGCTTTTAGTTCCATTTCTTGCTGAGGCAATATCAATGACCATGCTGATGTCAAAGTGTCTGGTGGTAGTTCTTTAAGAAGATTCCTCAACAGATTAATCATACACTTTGTTGTTTCTTCTGTAGCAAGATGTTTTCCACCACATAGAATCTTAAAAAGCGAAACCGAACAAAAATGTCTTCAGTTAATAGTTTGGTTCAAAAATATGTCTTGAAACAACTGAACTCGGACATGCATCTATAGATTCTGATATGGAACTAANTCCGAAACTCTTGAACTAGAGAGTCTTCCAATAATTTTTCAAAATATAAAGTTGACTATTCCCAGACCTTTATAACCTATATTTCGTGAGTAAATTCTGGCCAACTCTATAACTCTTCTAAAATTTTCTCCCAACCTCCCCTCTTTTTTTTTCGCAAAGAAGAAGAGGGAGTTTATATAGGGGAATTCTAGGGTTCGGAATAGGGGGGAAAATGGGTGAAGAATTGGGTCCAATTTGAAATTCAAATTCGAGATCTCTTCAAGATAAGGTTGCCAGCTCGAATTGGTACAAATCTCCAATGGAATTGAAAGGAGAGTCGTCCGATCTTGAACAAGGACAAGCGAGACATTAAGATGGCAACACCTGGAAAATCCGACAACGGTCCTCAATCGAGATGGACTCGTCGCTGCTGGACTCGGGTCGCTGGATTCGGTTTCGCAGCACTTCTGGGCTGCTCGCGATGGGCTGCATATTGCTGATCATTTTCTGGGTTTCGTTGGGTTGAAGGAGACGAAGAATGAGGAGTATAGGGGTGGGGTCGTTTCTGGTTTGCTGTATGTTGTATCTGATGGGTCTTTGGTATGTTATATTGGTGGGCTTCTTTTGTGAACAATTGAAAGTGGGCTGGCTGGGAATTGAGGTATTAATGGGCTGCTGGTAAGGAATTGGCCCAAAGTTGGTCTAAAAAGGGTCCAAGAAGGTGAGGTCAAAGATGAGTTATATCCTGGAGTTTAAGAAATAGCTAAATTGAGTTACATTAACAAATTTGGCTACATCCTGAATAAGATGAATTACATATTAATTAATTAACGAGCTTCTTAATTTTAACAAAATAAAAATCATTAACTTAATCACAAATCAACAACTCAAAAATATAAGTATTAATTACTACACCACTTGACCAACTAATCAAGTAAAATTAAAATCTTTTTGAGACGATTTTCGAACATTTATAAAAGATACTAATTATATGCATAATTATCTAAAACATATATATTATTTAAAAATCGTAAAAAGTGACAAAACTATTTAAAATAATTTGAAAAATATTTTGATTTTTATAAAGTTAATTATTTCAAATCGTTTGGAATTTAAGAAGCTCGATGATTAATATATATTGTGGAGGTCCAAAATTGGGTGTCAACAACTGTCCCTCGTTTGACTTGGATTGATGAAAGAAATCTAAGGCAAATGAAATTGACAAATCCAATTTTGACCGACCACATCTTCATCTTTCAGAAGAAAAAAATAAAAAAAAATAAAAAGTATTTTGGTACAGACTTTAGGAGTTATGGTCGAACTCTAGAAATGAGTTTCCTACATATTTCAGGCTATATGAGAATTCAGGTCCCTTGTAGTTCTACACCCTTGATTTAATGCACGATTTTGAAAGAAATCAAGAGCTATCCCGATATCGAATTATGAAGAAATCAGTATGCTCGGGACGAAGATTTGAGAGAGATTGTTGGATTACAGCCGAGTTTCAACATTGAGTCTGCCTACATATCTCTCAGCTTAGGGAATTAGGCTGCATATAGTTCGACTCGATCGATTGAAAAGGAAATCTATTATACAAGATAACCTTTGGTTCTGGAAAAGTGACAAAGTAAGTCGAGTGTGAAAAGAAGGCTTGCAACCTATTAGTCACGAATGTGGAGCTCTTCACATCCATAATAAGAACTTATATGGACATAATTTCCAAAGCTCTTGACACATTGTCACTCGGATTAGAAAGCTGCTTTCGATGAAAATCAAAATTTTCTAGATGCGAAACTGAAGCCGATGAACCTAAAGAAAAAACCCACATGCCTTTTTAATAGGGGTATGGTTTGATTGTGGTGGAAGTCGCTCCTCAGCTCGCGTCCTAAGAGTTTGGCATTCCTCTTCGAACTATGTCCCAGTTCGCTGCTAAGAAAAAGTTCCACGTTGTGTTGCATCTTTGTTGATGTCATCAGCACCTGTGGTTTGACTTGAGAGTTCATCCTCTTGGATGCTCTCGACAAAGACTGAGATAAAACTCATTAGCATAAAATGTAATTCAAATGGAGAGATAGCGTCTTTTACCATGTTGACACTTGGTCGCTCTCCTTGAACATTTAACGTCAGTTCCTTCACCTTGACGTTAGGCCAATAAAACTATCTCGTATTTACAATATAATTCTTTGAATGTACTCTTTCTTTGATATCGAAATAATAAAATATAGACTGATGTAATATGTTGATGGCTCTCTTGATGACGTTCTAGCAAATGAAAATAATGACGATGATTCTTCATTGGTAAGATGATGATAATGATAGGATGATGTTGCTCCATCGATAGGATGATGATGATGCTCCATCGATAAGATGGTGATGATGCTCCATCGATATGATAACGATTCCTCATTGATAGGATGACGATAATGATAGGATGATGATGCTACTCCCTCGATAGGATGATGATGATGCTACTCCATCGATAGGATGATGATAACGCTCCATCGATAGGATGATTGACAATGGTCCATTGATAGGATAATACTGATGAAGGTCCATTGGTAGGATGATGATGGTACTGCATTGATAGGATGGTAATGTTGCTAAATATCCTTCGGTAGGATAATATTGATTCATTGGTAT
Organism: Solanum stenotomum; assembly: GCF_019186545.1. Lineage (NCBI taxonomy): Eukaryota > Viridiplantae > Streptophyta > Magnoliopsida > Solanales > Solanaceae > Solanum > Solanum stenotomum. The sequence goes on from NC_064282.1 coordinate 98,725,871, forward strand.
GATAATGTTTATGATCCATTGATAGGAAAATGATGATCCATTGGTAGGATAATGTTTATGATCCATTGATAGGATAATGATGATCCATTGATAGGATAACGTTTATGATCCATTGATAGGATAAAGATGATNTGTTGCTAAATATCCTTCGGTAGGATAATATTGATTCATTGGTATGATAATGTTTATGATCCATTGATAGGAAAATGATGATCCATTGGTAGGATAATGTTTATGATCCATTGATAGGATAATGATGATCCATTGATAGGATAACGTTTATGATCCATTGATAGGATAAAGATGATCCATTGGTAGGATAACGTTGATGACCCATTGGTAGGATAATGTTGATGATCCATTGGTAGAATAATGATAATGAAAAAGATCCGTCGGTAGGATAATGTTGATCCATTGATAAAAATTAATGATGTCCCTCTGGGTAATGGTATTATCTCATTTGGTAATACTCTAGGAATGTTCATTAGGGTGGTAGAGATGATGTCCCTATGGGTAATTCACATTACTGCGTCTGATGTCGACGGAATTCATGAATATTTTTCAAAAGTTCATAATGCTGGAAAATGTAATCTCGTGTCATCGAAGATGCTTGTATATGTTGAGAGTGATGCTTTCATTTGTTCCCATTTTGAACACATTGTTTTTATTGTGACTTATGTTTTGCTGGGAATTTAAACGAGGTGTTGTTGCTCATATTCTAAACTCTTTTTTTTTTTTTTTTTCTTCTGAAAAACTTAAATGACTTTCCTGCATCCACAGAAAAATTGTTAGTTTTTAAAACAAATTGATCTGTGTTGACTTCTTCAATCGTTTGCTCCTTGTCTTGCTATCTTCAGTTGATCGCTCTGATCCCCTACTTCTCGGTAGACAAGACAATATTTTATGCAAAAATATTTGAAACATATAGATAAAATCTTTAAGAAAAGGTTTTCAAGGAGTTGTAACTGAAAAAGGTCACTGCCAAGTGTCATGTCACGTCAAGCTTAAATGAACGTCCTTGGTCCGAAACTTTGGTGTGTCCGATAGCTTGTTCTGGAGAATTCAAGAATCTTTAAAGCTTGGGAAATTTCTAGCATGGTTCTCCCGAAATCTACTATAATCGGGTTGTAGTTGACTCTGAAATCCAACGATGTGGGAGATTGTTGAAGTTGACTATGAACTTTAACGATGCCAGAGATCATTTGAAGTCAGTTTTAAACTTCTAATCATGCTCCAAATATTCAAAATTGACTACAAACTTCTAGCGATGTTTGAAGAAATTTTTGAGGCCATCCTAAAAATTTTGGTCCAGTTAGATGTCTTGGAGTATCTCCAACTGTCGATATATGACTCGTAGAATTTTTGAGACCCTCTCAAAAATTCTGTCCCAGTTACTGTCTTGGCTTATCTTTAACCGTTGGTGAGCAAATCACGGAATGTTTGAGATCCTCTCAAAATTCTGTCACAGTTGCAGTTATCAACGCGTTCTCAGTCTTGACTCGTTGAAGAAATCTTTTTCTTGAGAATTTTTTAGTCCCTCTCAAAAATTCTGTCCCAGTTTCTATTGTAAAGGGAAATAGAAATCTTGCGGGAAATATGACCGAGCCCTTGTGGCGCCTACGTATCCCATTGAGGCAGGAATCAGGTCAAACGTAGTTCCCCTCTCGAGGATTAATAGAATAAGAAATTTTAATAAGGAAATGACCGAGGCCGACACAGGCCGCCTACGTATCTCATTATTGAGAATTCAGGTCGAACGTAGTTCAAGTCCAAAAGAAAATACATTAAAAGGGATATGGGGGTGACCGAGGCCGACATAGGCCGCCTACGTATCTCATTCTTGAGAATTCAGGTCAGACGTAGTTCATTACAATGGGATAAATTCTAAACATAAACGATTACAAGCAAATGAAAGCGATTGCAAGGAAAAGATAGAAATCGAGTCTTCAAACATTCTATCTTTTTACAGCATTTAAGTATATTGGTGACTTGTGAGATCCAATGTTCATGCTCAACCAGGTAACATCATCAAACAAATGTATCGATGTGTTCTCTAAGCAAACTGATGAGTTCACTTTCTTGTGCTTTTGTCATATAGGCACCAATTTTGATTTCTTTGATGCATTCATCATTTTCTTGATTCACTATTCCGATCTCTTCTAAATTTGGCTCTTTATGAATTTCGAACTGCCCAAACTTCTCAACTGTGTGTTTGGGTACCGTGATCTTCTCATTGTAGTCCTCAAATTCCTCCGCATCTACCCTATTTTGTTCATTCAGCTTGTGACATGACATGATATTGACAGATTTGACAATATTTTCACTGAAATCATAGATAGTTATTGTTAGGTAGTAAATATAAAGCAAGAAAAGCAAAATTTTCGCAATAAAAAAGTTTTTCATTTGAAATAAGAAAATAAGAATTTTGGCCATGACGATAAATCATATTGCTTTTTTTTTTTTTTTTCAAAATATAAAGAGGGAGATTAAAACATAGTGAGGCAAAAATAGAGTAAATGATGGGTCTCGAGCCTTATTCGGAACACCACCAATTTTAGAAATAACATAAAAATGTCTATGTCTACCAAGACGAGCTGGGAGTTAAGAGCGAAGCGGATGTCCAATTAGGCATTTTGTCCTTTGACTCGCTGTATGGTATGACTGGCGTCTCGATCATCTCTTTAAGCACAATATCACCTTCTTTGAACCAAATTTTGATTCCTTCCCTTAGACCATTTTGCATTGGAAAAAACTGATATAAGTGAGGCAATGATTTTGGAAAAGCTTGATCGATCTTCTGCTTGTTCTGACCCTCTTTCGGCACTAAAGCAAAAGCTTGATGAGGTGCCATGACCACAAATTTGGATTTCTCTCTTTTGGTTGGAGAGGCTACAACTTCCTCAAGCTTTTCAAGGTTGGCTGAGATTATAACTTTCTTCACAGGCAAATCTTCTTCGACTTCAACCATATTAATAGTTACCCCTCCATGATTCGGCATGGGGTTACTATTGACATTAGGAGTGGCAGTCTGAAGAGTAACGACCTTTTGATCTATCAAGTCTTGAATTTTATGTTTCAAATTGATACAATCCTCAGTAATATGCCCAGCACCTCCTGAATGGTAAGCACAGTGAAGATCGTATCTATAAAGCTTGGAGTTGACATTGATATTATTTGGATCAATTGTCTGTATCAGGCCAGCTGATTTCAATCTCTCAAAAAGTTGTGTTCGGCTTTCAACCAAAGGAGTAAAGACTCTAGAAGGTTTCTTCTTAAGATTTGGGTGAGGAGGATTGTAATTATTTCCTGGATGTGAAGGTACTTGACGGTAATTTGAAGGATTTTGGTGAGTTGGTGCTTGCGTTTGGAAATTTGGGTATTGTGGAGCTCGGTAGCTAGGAGGGGTGTTTTGGTAGTGCTGAGGTGGAGTTTGGTAACTTGATTGAATATTGGAACAATTAACTGATAGAGCTTGGTAATATGGATAGGTATTTTGGTAATTTGGATGTGGAGTTTGGTAAACCAGAGGTGGAATTTGGTAACTCGGTGGTGGGATTTGGTAATTAGGAGGTAGAATTTGGTAACTTGGTGGTGGAGTTTGATAACCTGATTGAGTATAACAAACTGGGTATGGATTTTGTGGAGCTCGAGGATAACCTATGTAAGGTGAGGATTTTCTGAAGTGTCCTTTTCGATCGGATGCACAGGAAATAGAAGACACATCCTCTCTCTTCTTTTTCAACAATCCTGAAGATTCAATTGGGGTGGCAACGCAAGAAATCTTTCCGGTTTTAATCCCGTCTTCGATAGCCTCGCCTACCTTAACTATCTCCGCAAATTTGGCTCCAATAAGCAACATTATCCTGTCATAATACTCTGGCTCTTGAATGCGTATGAACACTTCAACGATCTCCTTCTCAGACATGGGAGGTTGAACCCGAGCGGCCTCTTTCCTCCACCTATACGCATATTCACGATAGCTTTCAGTGGATTTTCGCTTAATTCTCTCCAAAGAATAGCGATCAGGAACGATCTCCACATTGTAGGCGAACCGTTCGACAAAATCCTTAGCTAGTGCATTCCAACTAGACCATTGTTTTATCCCATGAGAGGCAAACCATTCTAACGCTTCCCCACTTAAACTTCGGCTAAAGAGCCGCATTAACAAGGCTTCATTCCTGCCAACTCCTATGAGTTGGTCACAATAGGCTCTCAAGTGCGCTAATGGATTCCCTGTTCCTCCAAAAGTATCAAATTTTGGCACTTTAAACCCTTCTGGGAGGTCCAGATTCGGATGGATGCATAGATCCTCATAACTCAAACCATCGACTTCAGGAATACAATGCAACTCCTTCATGGCTTTCTTGATCTCTTCTTTCATATTCAACTTGGCTGCCTCTTCCTTTGACCTCCACTCTCTCTCTTGTTCCTCATAGTGATCAAGCTCGGAACAGTTGGCATAGGGTTCATTTGGAATTGGGATTTGAAAAGTAGTCTTTTGAGGTAATGGCGGAGCAATGGAGGGACTCTGGGTATTTTGAGTGACTTGGTAATTTTGGGGGAAAGTCTGGGGGTTGGTCTGTTGGTTATGGTGATGGGGGAATGTTTGCGGATTGTTGACATTTTGATTTTGAGGGGGAGGGCAAGCTTGTGGGCTAGTATTTTGGTGAGAAGGAAAGGTTTGGGGGTTCGTACCTTGAGGAGGAGGTGGTGCTTGGTAAGAAACGGAGGCATGATGGGGATTTGGGGCAGTTGGGTTGATGGTTGAGGGATTCTGAGTGGGATTGGAAGGAGGGTTTTGAGCCTGTTTCGCATTCGAAGGAGGAAGGTATAATGGAGGTCTCCCATCTTCTGGAGTATTAAAAGCAAAAATCGGATTAGGAAGATCTTGCATTCTCTGCATTTCGACCCTCATCTCGGTGATCTGTTGCATCAACTGCATAATTAATTCATTTTGATCAGTGGTGGCGGGCTGAGCCGCGACAACATCAGTCAAGCTAATCTCGTCATTGTTATCACCCATTATTGTCTTTCCTTTTTGCAAACTTTGATCGGGGAAGGAATCTTTGGGAGCCTTAAATCTTGTAAAATAAGGGTATTCGGCCAGCTTATCAACACAGACCAGTTCTAAGTACCTGACAAAGAAAAATAACTCAAAAGCTAAACGTGTTAGTCTATATAGATGATAAATAATACAAAATATCACACATATGATCACAAACACATAAGAGTTGCTCCATTTGAAGATAAACTAGCCCACGTATTTAGAGAAATGACTAAATAGACAGGAATTTATCTATTTGATTTAGAGGTTAATGAATCAGAAATGTCGACTTGAGTCGAGACAAAGTCGATTGTATCTTTCGTTGTCGTACTTCTGATTTTCGATTGAGAGGAAACTCCATTCTCCTTGCAAGAGTTGAAAAATATAAAATTTCTCAAAATAGGGACTGAGCCTTAAAAGACTGCCTACGTATCTCACAGAAAAGAATTCAGGTCCTACATAGTTAGACTTTTTTTTTTTTTAGATGAGGAAATAAGATTTGAAAAAAATGAAGTTCGACTTTTGTTGAAAAACTAGAGACTCGAAGAGTATTTGGGCGCACTTTTGATAGTGACTCTATATTTGTGCTTAAATGGTTCTAGAAAATATATTTTCCCCGAGAATTAGTAGGCTAGAACATCTCCAAATAAAGCAACATATCCACACAAGCAGTTATAACACATAAACAGATAATGCGCGCTCTAAACAAATATGTGACCCTTTTGTGCCAAGGGTAGGCTTAGCGATTCGAAGGATGTATAACGTCGTTTGAAACGTTGCATTGCCTCGAAACCCAAATTTATACAAATTTTACGAATAAAATTGAAAGGGGATACATAATAGGGAAATGGGATACAAAATATCAGTCCTGCGCAGGGGCACAATCCTAATTTATGCTTTCATGGAAAGATCCTTCGCTCTTGATTTTTTGTCATCTCCGGTTGTCCACGCTTTTGTTTGCAATGATAACTTGCTCCTTCTTCGATTAGCATAAAACTATAATCTAACTCCCTAACCCAAGAGACAATTTTTGCCAAATAACGTATACATCCTTCAAATTTAAACACACAAGCGTAATTGTCTTTTATTGACCAATGGGTCAAATCGACACAAGGTGGGCTTTCTAATGGGCCCAACACGCCTTGGGTGTTGGGTCGACCTAGTTCAAAATGCGCTAAAAATTGAAATTTGGTTTTGCTCTACGCTAGTTGACTAAGAGTGGCTTTGAAAGACCGGGAACCCAAGTGGACAACTTAGGCTGAGATTCACGACAACCATTGGACGCATGACGTACCAATAAATTGTCGATCCTTTCGAAAAAGGGTTGAGTATAAAAAGTCTGGCTGCGATTATGCAGAAACCGTCCTTAATATACTATACATATGATAGGAAGATGCCATGAAATGCAATGACAGTTATAGCAGTTTACGTACTTTAAGCACAAATAAGCAATTCAACAGTCAATAACAATTAATCACATAAGTCAAATCTTATGGTTAGAACTTAATTAAGTCCCCAGCGGAGTCGCCATTTCTGTTTTATTAAAAATATTATATAATAGAAAAATGACTGAGTTTCTGAAAAATCGATTAAACTTATGGTTTAAGAGAAATCGAATTTCCAAAAGAACAGAGTCGCCACTTAATTTTTAGTAAAAAATCAAGAAAAAATATAAGGGTTTCAAAAGATTTAAACAGATAAAATCAATTGAAAAAAGGGTTCGAGTTCAAATGTACATTCCGAGAAGGTGTTAGGCCCTCGGAATGCCCGCTAACTCGCGGTTGACCAGCGATTTGACTTAAAATGATTTGACTAATTTTTGAGAAATTCAACATAGGAATATTTAAATAAATTACAATATTTAATTAATTTTGAGAAAATAATTAGGTAAACGACACATTTTTCTTTTTTAGAGAAAAGAATTCAAAATGATACATTTGGCTTGTGATACAAGTGATTAGAATCTTAATAAAACTAGATTAATTAAAATTTATTTAATTCATTTTTAAAATAATAATTTGAACCAATTTAATAAATTAAAACATGAGACCATTTTAAATCGATTGGTAAAAAGAGAACACACACAATTTTATTTTTGGTTCATGTGAGAAAAGTGTTAANGCAGTTGGTATTTAGTAGTAATGAAAAGGTAATGTGGGATGTCAATGATCTAATATGATACCGAGTCGTGACCTTAGAGCTATATCTGACTAACTTCCTGCCATATTTTAATAAATGGTCTCCTGGTAAGGCTATCAGCCATATTTTCTATGTGCAAGTGGCATTAGCTGAAAGCAACACCTCTAAGATTATATATGTATTAAGGTCAACTCTTTTTTTTTTTCCATTTCTTAACCATCACAAGTGGCCATAATAAAATGCAATGTTATAGTAAATAGTATAGCTTAATTAAGCGAAGATTTGAAAGGTTCAATTATGTAATTAGTTGTATCTCACTAATATTACCTTATAGACGATATTTGTTGTGTATTTTTTGTCAAACCAGATGTGTTTTGCACGTGTATTCCATGTTAAACTGTTTAGATGTCATATGAACATGTGAAGAAAACAACAAAATTTTATTTTTTAGAACTATTTTTGGTATAGTAATTTTTATTTTATCAGTTATAACATAATAGCTGACGTTCTTGTTGTTGGTTCTCATATTTGATGTCACGCCCCGAGCCTACACCCTGGGCGAGACCGGCACCCGTAGACCATTGTTGGCCCCAAGCGAACCCTTGGCCTGACTTTCTTAACTCAGCGGAAACCTAACTCAACAGAATAACTCAATGCAATGCAAGGTTATAAAATAACTTAACTGATAAAAATCTGGCCAAAAAGGCAACTCGTGTCTCAAATTAGAATATTTACATATATACATAGATGAGAGACTCAATACTAACTGACTGACTGTCTATGAAGCCTCTAAAATACTGAGATGGATGTTGGGACAGACCCCGCAACATCCTAACAAAACAAAACTAAGAACACAAAATAACAGAGTCCTCCGGAAAACAAGGAGGCTCACCACTGACTCTGGAGTGCTCAGCTGGATCAACGACGTGTTGGATGCTGATCCTGGGTACCTGTGTCTGTTTTATTAAAAAAGATATAAAAGGAAAAATGACTAAGTTTTCGAAAAACCGATTAAACTTATGGTTTAAGAGAAATCGGATTTCCAAAAGGACAGAGTCGCCACTTAACTTTCTAGTAAAAATCAAGAAAAAACTTAGGGTTTCAACAGATTTAAACAGATAAAATTAATTGAAAATAAAAGGGTTCGAAGTTCAATGTACATTCCGAGAAAGTGTTAGGCACTCGAAATGCTTGCTAACTCGCGATTGACCGGCGATTCAACTAAAAAATAACTTTTGACCCATTTTAAAATTTAGCTAAGTAAAAGAACTAATTTTGAAATTTTAACTAAGTGGGAGAACCCATTTATGTTAACTAATTTTTGAAAAAAAATAAAAGGACTCATTTATTTATTTATTTATTATTCTTTATTTACTTATTACTATTACTATTTTCATCATTTTATTTATCTTAGGGGGAAATGAACTAAAGGGGAATTTTCTAAAGGGGAATAGACTTGAGTGTTGGCAAGACTAATGTTAAAATAAGATCTAAGTAATAAAATATATGTATATACTTTAATTTGGAAAATAACATGAGATAGCAACCTTTGGGAATTTGATTAAATTAAATCATAAGATAATCGAGGCCAGTCAAATAATACAATATAAATAAAGGAGAAAAAGGAGGGAAGATTTGAATTTGGGCTTTTTGCCTATTTTCACCACTTGGGCCTGCTGAAATTTGTCCAAGGCTTTTGGGCCTATTTCCTTTGAAAAAATCTGTGTATATATTGAGTGTATACTCATGTATATAGGCTGTTTGGTGGCCTGTTTCTGTATATCAGCCCATACACTAAATGTATACAGTTATTCCATCTTCCGAACACCTGTAATCTTGTTTTTAGTCATGTGTAAGCGGCTCTTTGACCTGTATATCACGTATACTGCTGTATACCAGCGTATACAAGCCTGTTTTCAGCTTCAGAAACCTGTCCAAGCTTCCTTTAACATGCATTTCAGCTTGCACACTTTCCAACGATAGTCAAGGCTTGACTCAAAGCAATCTAACTCAAAGATATGCAAAGAGGGGAGTCCAAAAGCACTCAGATTGGTGTCATGTGTAAAAGAAGTAACGAAAGAAAAGAAAAAAAAATTGAAATTAATACGAATAGGAAGTAAGTAGCATTCAAGGTTCATTAACAAACAAATTTGTTACTACCAATAAGGAAAAATTTGCAATCAAGAATTTACAAAATGTCAAGGGACCCTATTGGAAAGCATATTAGATAACCCATTTATGCCTGCAATCTAAAATATGCTCAAACTGACCAAAACTAATCAACTACTTAAATGCACATAGTAGGCAACAATAATCAAATCATAGGATGAGCTTAAGGGTTAGAATAATAAGAGATCATGGACAGCCAAGATTAAATAAATAAAAATAAAATTAAGTAAAGAAAAATGATAATCACATGCTACTCCTAATGTCATCTCTAGGACATGCTGGGAGGAAGGGAGGGCATGCCACTATGCCTTTTGCAGAAGTCGAATAACAATCCAACTTCAAAACTTAACAGGAGAAAACTCTAATGCTCGCCCTAGCTTTGTCCTCAAGAGGGCATAGAATAGATTTGTATAGAAACTAAATAAAGTGCTAAATTATCATCCAAATTCTAACTACAACCAACGAGATCATCAAAGATAAGATCACTTTGAAGAAATGCTTAAGCCATGACTACAATGATTCAAAGAAGGACAAGCATCACACCACATTATTCAAGCAAAAGTGTTCCTTCAAACAAATACTTTCAACTGTTCATATTACAACATGTACTAGTCTGAACAAATTTCAAAAGACATGGAGCATAAAAAAGGGTTTTTTTTTTTTTTTTTTTGCTGTAACTTTGAAAATTAGAGAATAAAGACACACTTGAAGCTTAAACACAATATAAATGAATAATACATATGCAATAACACTTAAGTAAAGATTCGGGAAGGAGAATACCAAACGCCATCAATAGTAGGACCTGTTAGTAAAGCTCGGACATACAACACATTATACCAAAATAGAATGTAAGGAGAGGCGGAATTACCTTCTTCGGAGCAGTGTTCCGGGACAGATACGAGCTTGATTTCGACTTCTCTGCCACATGAATTCAAAGCTCGAACAACGCACCAAGAGAATCCAAATGAAACCCGAATAATAAACTTTCCGAAACTCTTGAACTAGAGAGTCTTCCAATAATTTTTCAAAATATAAAGTCAACTATTTCAAACCTTTGTAAGCTATATTTCGTGGGTAAATTCTGGCCAACCTATATCTCTTCTAAATTAAAATTTTCCTCCCAAAAAATCTAACCCCTGTGTCTAACGTTCTCCCCCTCTTCAATAGTGAATAATAAGTGTTTTGTAGAAGGGAAATTAGGGCAGATTTTGGAGGGAATTCGGGTGAAAAAATCGGATTCAGAAGCCCATTTCAAAAATTCAAATTCAAAATTCTTTCACCATTTCGGTTAAACACCTTTTTCCTTGAGGTTTCGCCCCATTCCGGAAGAGCAAATGGGGCAGACGCATGCTTCTGCTACTGTACGATTTGAGGGGAGAAGGCAGAGGAAACGTAGCAGATTGCTTTCCGTCTATGTCCGTTTGAAATCGCTTGAAAAAATCAACGTCGTTGTTGCTTTCCATTTGATCGTTGTTAGCGTCTGGAAAGTTGCTCTGTTTTGGTCTCTATCTGCTGATGAATGTTGCTTCTGGAAATTTCATGTTGGGTCCTCTTTTGGACAAGGATTTGGGCCGGGTCAAAGGTTATTGGGCTGGTCTGGATGGGTCGGTTGGAATGAAAAGTGTGGGCTGCTGTAACTAGGAATTAAAATTAGAAAAATGGGAAATCTTGGTGGGCTGGAACGTGAATGGGGTTGGGGATTTGGGTTGATTGAGATAAAAAGGGCCCAATCATTGTTGCTGTTAGTTTGTCAACATTTGGAGACCTCTAAATTATTATGGAAAAAATATTACACGATGAATTGGCCAAACTTGAGATAAAACCAATTAATACAAATTAATCAATGAGCTTCTTAACTCAACGAAATAAAATAGTTAACTTAATTATAAACTAATTATTTCAAGAATGTAAATTATTATATAACTAAACTAATTAACCAAATATTCAATTAAATTTAAAATCTATTTTGAGACGATTTTTGAATATTCATAAAATATACTAATTATATAAAAAATATATATTATCTAAAATTATAAAAATGACAAAATTGATTAAAAATAACTAGAAAATATTTTGAACTTTATAAAAATTAATTATTTCAAATCGTTTTGAGTTTTAAGAAGCTCGATGGTTAATATATATTGTGGAGGTCCAAAATTGGGTGTCAACAGTGTCTGCATCGTCATAAGATGCAGGCCAACTGGCATTAGTACGTTGAATGTATGAGTATGCGAGATGGAAAGCTAAACCACAACTTAAGCTTGAAAGGAGTACAAAAGAACGCTTACCTTGGCTCTGCTCGACTCATGAATAACCGAACTCAATATAAGCAATAAGACACATGCAATATATATAAAACTTGTAAAACATTGTAAACAACTTAGTTCGTTAAAGATTAAAGCAATAACAAACTCAACTTTACTTTTATATAAAAGTAATATAACTTTAGTGGGAGATTCTTTAACCGACAACCACTACTATGAGCCCTAGTGATGGTACAACGTTTTACCTCGCGTTGCCCAAGGACCATCCTATACCTTGCCGTGGTATAGGACCTTACTTAACTTAGTAGATCCACTAGCTTAACTTTACGTGATCATCTAAAAAGTATGACCCGTCAAATCCCATGTTTGGCTACATGGTTCTTATGGAGAGTTGAGTAACTATGTACTCGCATCCCCAATTCAGTGCTCAATACTACTCCCAAAATACTTTAGCTCATAAGTGTTTTAAACACAACTTTCTTTAGTTTGAGATAATTACTCAAAATCTAGCCCAAAGGCTCACTTGGAATCGATGTTCCTTTTTCTTGAAAACTAGCCCAAAGGCTCTTTTGGAAACATAGTTCCTTTCTTACTCAAATGTAAAAACATTTAGAAACTTCTTTGGGAATACATAGTTCCCTAATAACTTTTGAGAAACTCAACTCTATACTCTTGGCTTACCTTGAAACTCAATACTCTTTACTTGACTTGAAACTTGAGCCTTACAACGAATTTAAAACGTTCAATAAAGACTCTCGAAAAGCGTTAAAGACTTGCTTTGACTTGCTTCCTAACTCCTAAACTTGACTTCTAACTTCACTTGACTTGATCTAACTTTCCTCGAATTGGAGTACGGATTCGAGGGTAATAATCTCATGTTTACGGATAAATTCGGGATGTTTGGATGTACCTTAGAGTAGTGAAAACAACTATAAAACATAGGTACATTACCAAGGAACATGTATGAGAAAGTAGGGAATGAAAGGGAGAACTTGGTGTCATTGGTGCTCTGAGAGGCGCGGAGCGCCAGCCTTCAGACCTCAAAGAGGCCTGCTGGGCGCTCTGCTAGGCGCGCCGCCCCAAGGGCTGGGCTTCAGAGCCCCTTTTGGGGCGCGCTGGCTGGCGCGACGCCCCAGCCCTTTTCCCCGAAATTTTGACTTTTCTCCTTCATTTTTTCCAACTCTAAACCTCCTTACCTTCAATGGTTCCAGCCCCAAACACTTAGAATCATAAACCCCTCAACATACAATAGATTTCAACTCAAAACACAACCGAAAACATGTCTCAAATCCACAAGGACCTCAACACAATCACAACCAACAACTTCAACAAACACAACCAACAACTTCAACAAACACAATCAATCTTTTCTCGAAATTAAACGAGTTTGGCATGTGGGGGAAAGAACCAACCCAACACTATGAACTCACATACCTAGTAGGGATCACCCCCGACGATATCCACGACGATCTTTGACGAAACCTTGCTCCTTCTTCTCTTTCTCTTCTTTCTCTCTTCTCTCAAAAGCCCTAACTCTCACTCTTTTTTAAAAAAGGAAAAACTGATTTAAAATCAGTCTAACACCTCAATATAACCCAAAAGAAATGGCTAGGGAAAAGACCAAAATACCCTTAAAATTTCCGGACGGACTTCCCTGCCAACTGCCCAAATTCCAAAGGGCATAGCTCACTCATATGAACTTAGAATCGAGTAAAATTGGCGGCGTTGGAAAGATCATTCCACAAGCTTCGCAATCATAACTGGAAATACACCTAACTCATCTTGAGCTAGGAGTTATGGCTGGTCAAAGTTGACTAAAAACTCACATTTTTCCCATACTTAACCAAATTTCCAGAACTTTAAAATTCGTTCCAAAAATGAAAATTTCAAATTTTTAAGCTTCTTCCTAGTTATCAACTTGCAAGATGTCACATTTGACTTCTCGATTGATTGTGTACATAAATCAAAGATAGTTATCTGACTGTCCTAACTGTCCTAGTTAACTGAGAAAAGTGTCCTTTTTTTTACCGGTAAAACTAAAAATTAAAATTAAAGAATATATTCTATCTGTGAAATCATATATTTTTAATGACATGTTTATCTTACACCCAACAAAGATATAGTTCATATACTTGTAAACGATTTTCAATTTATTCAACTAAGCATAATTCATCCAAGGAAAAATAACACCGTGTTATCACATATATATGGGTGGTATAATAATATAAAAAATTATTGGTCAACAACATATAAAGAAAGATGAAAGATAGAAATAATTAATGTAATAACTATGAGAATTCATAATACTATAACTAAAGAATGTAAAAGAGTGTGAATAACGTTTGCAATAATTAGTAATAACGAAGAGAATTTATAATGTTATAACTAAAGAATTAATGTGCAATAGCTGAATTTCTAATAAATTTTATACTTACATAAATAAATAAGATTTTAATTAATGTTACTATTTTTTTTTATAGTTATTAGATTCTAATTTAGTGTAGGGACAAAATGAAAATGTTTATTCATATTACTGAATATAAAAAGTATTTTGTAAATGATAAAATTTAAATGATTCATATATCTTCACAAATTTTCAAATTTGTTGTGAGATTTTTTTTTTTTTAAAATGAACTCGGAACATTTTAAAATAATATATATTGAAGTTAGAAGATCTTGTTAACTTGATAATACATTCGTGACATATATAATACATTAATTTAAATACAAATATCTACACAAATATATATATATATATATATATAGAGAGAGAGAGAGAGAGAGATTTGCATTAATAAAAATACTTATAGCATAAAAATTAGCTATTAAATAAATAATAATTATTAAACTAATACAAACTTCAAAAAGGGAAATATTTATATTGTAATAACTATTTTGAAACAAACTACCTGACAATCAAAATCACATTAGTAGAATTGATATATAAAGTCATTATTTTGTCTTGAGCATCAAAAAAACAAATCGTGACAATTCTCTAGGAAATATTGAAGGTTGACCCTAGTATCAGTACAATTTCACTTGCTTGGATTAACAAAGGGTAACTAGTTTAGGCAAAAGTAAGTAGTAGACAATCAGAACTCTTTGGAACCAGTTCTTTTTCTGTTATTGTTTTTCCTGGTGACTTTTTTCCTCATTCCCCTAGTTGTGTAGAGTTTAAGAGTATGCATTGTGACTTTCAGATATAACTTCACATTTTCCCGAAAACATTTAGTGCAACCAAACAGTTTTTGTTATTTGTGATCACACACATCTTTTTCTTAAATATTATCTGTTTGTTAGTTACAATCAAGCATAATGTTCTGATACAAGAGGAAGAGTGCAATCAACATATAAAGGAATTCTGTGTTAATTTCTTGTTTGTCCTAGAATGTGATTTGCTTTTAATCTCTTTGCTTGCAGAGCTGTCGACGTATATCCACTCGGAGGAAATTCTGCTGGAAAACAAATGTCTGAAATAGAGAGGAGATTTCTTGGTACTTTTTTGTTTTGGGCAACTCAAAAAGGAAGGATTAAGGATGGGAGATTGCGCGGACATGGTGTAACATCCGACAATTTGAAGTGGCTTCGAAGAAGATCGAAATTTGGAAAATAAATTAAAAATCTGGAAATTTGGCTAAGTGTGGAAAAACATGAGTTTTTGGCCAACTTTGAGTAGTCGTAACTCCTAGCTCAGGATGAGTTAGGAGTATTTCCAGTTATGGTTGCGAAGTCCTTGGAAAGATCTTTCCAACGCCACCGAGTTTGCTCAATTCCGAGTTTGTATGACGGAGTTATGCCCTGTAGAAGTTGGGAAGTTGGAAGGGAAATCCGTCCGGAAATTTAAGGGCATTTTGGTCCTTTCACAAATTATTTATTTTGAGCTCTTATTGTTGAGTTAGGATGATCATTGGATCATTTTTGTCCCTTTTTGAAAGAGAAGAGTTAGGGTTCTTGAGTTTAAAGAAAAGAAGAAGGAGAAGAAGAAGAAGAGAAGAAAGAGAAGCTTAGTAAAGATCGTGGTGGACTTTCGTCGGGGGTGATCCCTATCAAGGTATGTGAGTTTTTCGTGTGGGTTGATCCTTTCCCCCACACACACCAAGTCTATTCCATGATTTGAGAAGAGATTGGAAATTGTTATTGAAGTGTTGAGGTTGTTAGTTGTTGTTGGTGTTGTTGAATTATTTGTTCGTTGTGAGACGTGATCTGGTCGTATATTTTACTTTGATACCCAGTGTATGTTGAGGGAATTACGATGCTAAGAGTTATGACCCTTTTGAGTTGATCCACCATCGAATTGCAGAAGTTCTGGGCTGTCGATCCCCATCTACGGGACTGACCTACGGACCGTAGATCAATCGACGGTCCGTACTGGTCAACCGTCGATTGTGACAGAAGTTGGGTTTTTGGGGCATCGATCTACGGGCCCTACCTACGGTCCGTAGATCGATCCACGGACCGTAAGTCAGGACCGTAGGTCAGCACTTAGATTTTTTTTTCAAAAATCGATTTTTGGGGAAAACTCGCTGACGCGATCTACGGACCTGCAGTACGGACCGTAGGTCTATCTACGGTCCGTCGATGGCTTCCGTAGGTGCCGTCTGCGTCACCCAAAATCTGAAGTCTCAGTCAAGTTTCCCCATTCCTTTTCTCACTTCCTCAAGCAAGTTCCAAAGTATTCTACCTATGATTTATAGTTGTGTTCCGACACTCTAAAGGACGTCAAAGCGTTCAAGAATCCCTCCATAGCATGTGATCAAACAACTTGAATTCATAATTCCGATTCAAGGAAGGATAGTCCCTAGTCAAGTGAAGTTAGAAGTCAAGTAAAAGAGTATAGATCTCAAGTCAAGTAAGAGCCTCAAGTTTCAAGTCGAGTAAGAGTCTCAGTTCAAGTTAAGCCAAGAGTTGTAAGTTGAGTTCATTTCAAAAGACTATTAGGGAACTAAGTATTCCCAAAGGAGTTTATAACTGTTATTACATTTGAGTAAGAGGGGAACCATGCTTTCCAAAAGAGCCTTTGGGCTAAGTTTTGAGTAATTATCTCAACTAAAGAAAGATGCATTTAAAGACTTTTATGAGCCAAAGTATTTTTGGGAGTAGTATCGAGCACCAAATTGGGGACACGAGTTCTGAATAACTCAACTCTCCATAAGAACCATGCGCCATCATGGGATTTCTCGGATCATACTTTTTAGATGATCACGAAAGTTAAGCTAGTGGATCCACTAAGTAAAGTTAGCTTCCTATATCACGGCAAGGTATAGGATGGTCCTCGGGCAACGCGAGGTAAAGCGTTGTATCATCACTAGGGCTCATAGTGATGGTTGTCGGTTAAAGAACCTCCCACATAAGTTATATTATTTTCATATCAGTACAGTTGAGTGGTTATTGTTTTATCTTTAACAAGTTAAGTTGTTTGTACTATTTTACAAGCTGTATATATTGCATGTGTCTTATTGCTTTATATATTGAGTTCAGTTAATCATGAGTCGTACAGAGCCGAGGTAAGTGTTCTCTTGTACTTCCTTTCAAGCTTAAGTTGTGCCTTGGTTTTCCCGCTCGCATGCTCGTACATTCCATGTACTGATGTCAGTTGGCCTGCATCGTTTGATGATGCAGATTCAGGTACCCCGGATCAGCATCCTGCTCGTCGTTGATCCAGCTGAGCACTCCAGAGTCAGTGGTGAGCCTCCTTGCATTCCGGAGGACTCGATTACTTTGTGTTCTTAGTCTTTGTCTTTTAGGATGTTGCGGGGTCTGTCCCAACATCCATCTCAGTATTTTTAGAGGCTTCATAGACAGACAGACAGTCAGTCAGTTAGTTTCGAGTCTCTCATCTATATATTTATATGTAAATATTCTATTTTGAGATTCGGGTTGCCTTATGGCCACACTTTTACAAGTTAAGTTGTTTTGAAATATTGCATTGCTTCGAGTTATTCAATTGAGTAGGTTTCCGCTGAGTTAAGAAAGCCAGGCCAAGGGTTCCAATGGTCTCTGAGTGCCGGTCCCGCCCAGGGTGTAGGCTCGGGGCGTGACACATGGAATGCAAGTCGGTGACACTGTCTCGGGACCAAGGGCAGACTTATCTTCTGCTGAAGTCAAAGAAGGTTATGAGTTTCTCCTTTCATTGGTTCCAGGGAGGTGGCCTTTACCAAATTTATGCAGCCCATTGTTTCAGAAATTCATTGAGTACATCCTTCAGAATGTGAAGGATCTTCTCCTCAACAAGAAAGATTTGGACAAGTTTGTTCTTCTGAAGAAAGAATTTCAAGTCCTTGAAGAAAGTCTAAAATATCTAAAAACCTTCCTCAATTTCATAAAAGATGCAAGCATGAAGGTAGAGAAATCCAAAATTCTTTTTAATCATATTGAGGGCATCACAGGGAATGCTGCATACATATGTTACCTCTGTTATGTGGAAGAAATGGATGGAGATTCAGCATCTGAGTTGACACTTCAAATCTCTCATGTTTTGAAACATATCAAGCCCATTGAGCCACACGTTGCAGAAATCTATACTAGAGCTCTAAGAGGTTCAGTTAAATTGCAAATCCAATACAGCCGGGATGTGATAGAATTTGTTGAAGGTTTTGTTCATTTCATCTTCAAGGATTTGTTGGAGTTATCAAACGGTGAGGCATGTTCTTTGATGCTTCCTCTTGAAAAGGATCAAATCAAAAGCCTTGCCGAAGCATCAAAGCAATTGGTAACTTTGCTCATTTGTCCACCTGAAGATTTATATGTTATCCAGGAAAAAATGAGTGACAAACTTACTTGCATTGAAGGTCTGATTGCTAAGGTAGTATCTGCTGCTTTCTCTTTCGCCGTTGACAAAGCAGTAGAAGTTAACTCGGTATTCAGTGACTTGTTAAAAAAGATTGAACATGTCATGGAAGATCTAAAAGATGTGATTCTGAAAGATGTAGTGTCATCAAAATGTATTGGGGTTTATCGATTATCTCTTACGCTATCTGAAAGAGCTGCTGCAAGACGGAAAGTGTGATTCTGTTGTCAAGCATCTTATTGAAGAAGCTCAGGATGAGTTATATCTCTTAAGATACTTCTTGAAGGAAGTTGAGAAGAAAAAACATGAGTTTGAGGTGGTGAAGAAACATGATCTATGGACAGAAGTCATATCTCTAGCATACCAGGCAGAATGCATAATTGATTGCCTGGTTACCGGAGATTATCCTGTTTGGTATCTACATTTGTTATGTAAGATCACAACAGAAACTAAGGTTGTAAGGGATCATTTGAAAGAGTTCCATGCTACGATTACGCGAGAAGTTGAAGTCCCTATTGAAGAACAAACACCAAATCCTGTCAGACAAGTAGTTGAGACTACACAACTTGATGAGGTAATGGTGGGTTTTAAGGACGAGACTGACTTGCTAATCGACTGGCTCACTAGAGTGCCAAAGGACTTAGATATTGTGTCTATTGTAGGGATGCCTGGTCTTGGAAAGACTACACTAGCAAAGAAAGCTTATCATGATGAGAACATACAACATCATTTCGATGTCAAAGCTAAGTGTTGTGTTTCCCAAGCTTATCCAGCAGATGCTTTGCAGAAATTCTTAAAAAGGAAGAGGTACCTTCTCTAGATTGATGACATTTGGAGTGTTGACACATGGGATGACTTGAGAGGATGCTTCCCGGATGATAATAACGGAAGCAGGATTTTATTAACTAGCAGACTCAGCGATGTGGCTTCAGAAATTAACCCTGATAGAGCACCTCTTCACCTTCGTTTCCTTGATGAAAATGAAAGTTGGGAACTAACGAGAATCAAGCTGTTCAAGGAACAAACTTTCCCACCAGACCTATCAAAAGTAGGAGCAAACATCGCGAGTAAGTGTAAAGGACTACCTCTCCTTGTGATTTTGGTTGCTGGAGTTTTGTCTGGGATAAGCAAAAATGAGGAAAGTTGGAGAAGAATCGCAGAAAGTATAAAGTTAGATACTGTTACTAGTGCAAAAGAGTGCATGGAGGTTATAGAACTGAGCTACAAGCACTTGCCTGATCATCTCAAACCCTGCCTTCTATATTTTGCATCATTTCAGAAGGATGAAGAAATTCCACTCTCGAACTTGGAGTGGTTATGGACTATTGAGGGATTGGTGCCAAACATAGAGGTAGAAAGTATACACCTTGCTGTAGAAAGTTTACTGAATGATCTCATTGGTAGAAGCTTGATAATGGTGAGGAAGAGAAAGTCCACTGGAGGAGTCAGAACATGCCACATTCATGATATGTTACATGATTTTTGCGTGACAAAGTCTAAGGAAGAGAAGTTTATGCAACTAACAAGCACCGGGAAGACTGATTTGTCTAGTTCCTTTTATGAGCACCGGAGACTTTGCATTCATCATAGCCTTTATTGGGCAGGAATCAAAGGCTATATGGTATCTATGCCATTATGGATATCAAACCTTTCAAACCTAGAGGTATTGCTTGTAATAACAGTAGGCAGTCGCACAATTTTACCGATGACCATCTGGAATATGCCAAGGCTAAAGCATGTACATGTTGAACCTGTTGCATCTTTTGATGGACACATTCCTCCGACATCGACAAACATATGTTGCATCGAGACCTTGGCTACAGTGTCTCTCACTAATGAGCTAGTAGACTACATGGTCAAGAAGGCAAGCAGACTGCGAAAGCTCAAATGCCACTGTAAAGAGCCTCTGATACTCAAATTAGGGGATCTAATGGACCAGTTTTTCTCTTAAGCTGTTTCCTTTGTTAATTATGCATAATCATATCCAGCTAGGTGGATAATTTTCTTGTTTTTGAGTTTTGTGTGTACTTCAAAAAAAAAATTCAATGGATCCATTGCATTGACGTATGAACTTTATTATATGATATTCTGTATGCTTTTACATTAACACCTTGTTTGGATGGTAGTTACCCATTATATTGTATAGTTAGTTTAAATACAATACTTGTTTGGATTGTTACTTAAATTTTATTGTATTGTATCGTTTAAATCCATTGTTAGGCAACGACAAAAATTTCAGTGTGATCGCATCATTACCTTAATATTTTCTTCTCATTTTGTCTTTACTTATTATTTTATAATTCAATTTTAACCTTTACCTACCTTTTCATAGTATCTCTACCCAAAACGTACTTTTCTTATTGATTTATCAATCAAATTGTTGATGTGTGATATTTATATAACGATGGGGAACGGTATAATCTATCCAAACATAGTATACATTAAAGTAATACAATATGGCACAATACAATATAATATATTACAATACAATACAATATGAAACAATTCCTTCTATGGTTGGAGATATTCTTACTCTAAAGATGGTTGAAACGAAACGATGTGGTGAGTCTCTTGAAAAATCAGTGAAGGACATTCAAGAAGTGCAAGAAGGATATGGAAATGCAGAGCTCAAGGTCCTTATTTACCCCTTGCATATAAAAAACTGCAACACTGGTTTAACAGGTAACTGACTCAAGATTAATTGCATCATATTTTGAGCTTGTACAATTTTACCTGGTAAATCTTTCGTAAAATATATTTGAGAAGTGTTTCTTTGCTGTGCAGAAATAGAAGATTGCGATTGAAAGAGGGGATCTAACGGACCAGTTTTTCTCTTAAGCTGTTTCCTTTATTCATTATGCATAATAATCATATCCAGCTAGATGGATAATTTTCTTGTTTTTGAGTTTTGTGTGTACTTCAAAACACAACAATTTCTCTCTTCTGCAGCTGCCGATTGAAATCTTCAACAATGGTGATATATCTTCTAAACTCTAAATAAATTTATTATTTTTGTGTGTATGTGTATATATTTTGAGTTATATGCTTCCTTAATCTGGTTGGCAAGAAATAATTTATTTTTGACCAACTCGTTCCCTTGAAGCAATAATAAGTGTGTTGTTCCTTTTTCATCTTTCTCTTCATTTAATTTAATCTGTGGAGAACAATTGGAGCAGCTACAATTTTTTTTTATTTTTTTCATAATAGTTTTTTGATGATGAGTAATTTTTTACAGTTACAGACCTGTAATGATTTGCGAAAATGATCGCAAAAAATTGAACATCTAAGGGACTGAGTTTGTTCATCAAAATTTTTTATATATATTTTATTCTAATCATTGTATATGAAAACAACAATGATGATTAATTTTTTTACAGTTACAGACCTGTAATGATTTGCGAAGATGATCGCAATTAATTGAACATCTAAGGGACTGAGTGAATTTCATATTTTATTTTATTTTTTTACGAGATAATGATAAGGTTTGCGTAGATTTGTGGGGATTTTATTGGGTATGTTGTTGTTAATTGTTCTATGCTTTGCTAATTATATTTTGTGGATTACACTTTTATGGTGTGGTACTTTAGCAAGTGAAGCTATAATAATGTTCCCCTCGCTATCCTCTGCATCTAATTTTTGTGGTGTATTTGGACGTTGGGGTACTACATAATTATTTATTATAATGTTCAAATGCTGTATTTTTAATCTTAAAGTTTAGAGCCTCTAATTGTTAAAATCTAAACTTCAAATTTTAAGGCCTAAATCTTATATCATAAAACTTAAAACTCTTGACCATATTGTCTGAACTCTAAATCTTAAATTTTAAAATCTAAAACCATAAATCATAAATCCTAAACATTAAGATTTAGGATTTAAAGGTTTAAGGTTTAAGGTTTAGGCTTTAAGGTTTAGAGTTTTGGGTTTAAGTTCTAAGATTTTAGGGTTTATGACCTGGGATTTAAGGTTCAAGATTTAGGGTTCATAATTTTGGACATAATGTTTAGAGTTTAGGCTCTTAAGGTTTAGGGTCTATGCCCTAAGGTATATGCTTTCAAATTTTGAGTTTAGATTTCAAGTCCTAAATTTTATGCTCAAATTTGACTCTTAATTTTGAGTTTTGAAATGTATTTTGAATTTTGAGTTCAGATGTATTTTACTCATGTCAAAATTATTGATAGTCAAAATTTTACTCATGTATTTCACACAACAATTTTGAGAAATACATTATCAAAATCTATAGTCAATAATTTTGAATTAGGAAAATTGCAAAACTTGCAAGCATTACAATAATAATTGTTTTTTTGTTTCTTTTAATTATTATTTTTTTGCCGATGATGAGTAGTTTTGCGTTAATGATCAAAATAATGATTTTGACTATACTACTGCCTTCCTTCTGAGGCTATTTTGATTATTTGTTTTATGAAAGGGATTAGGAAATAGAATGGATTTACAAAGATACTTTTTATAATTATGTTTGAAAGATTTTAAAAAAAGGATTTGTGAAACAATTGTAATTGTAGAAAGGTGATGAAGAGTCAAAAGTGTAGAAAAAAATCACGAAGTTGATCAATCCGTTCAAATTTATTTTGGGTTCAAATGGGTTTGGTTCAATTGTGCTTAAAGATTGACCTCAAATTGGCTTTTGATAAATCATAAAATCTTATGAACCTTGGGCCTAAACCCTATATTTTAATTTAGGGAAAATTAGCAATTAAGTCATAATATCTAACATAATTAGTCAAAATAACAACACTTTAAAATATTTATTTAAAATGGCAGAATGACAATATTTTTATAAAATAATATGTATTCAGATTTTAGTATTTTAAATTAATTTTATTTATGGAAAGAGTCCTATATTAGACCAAATTATATACCAATAATCGTTTAAAGTGAAAAAAATAAATTAAACCAATACCATTAACCTTTTTTCACCACCATTCACGTTTCTTCCCCAACTTTCACGTTTCTTTCACACCTTTCATGTTTCAAGTTTATCTTTCTTCAAGGTGCTAAATTGTTGTTCATCAAGAAATTTTCTTTATTGTTAAACGAAATCTCTTTATTAATTCAAGCAGATTTCTTGGTTGGCAAGGTAATTTCCATTATCAATTTTGATTTTTTTTTATTTGATGTTTAAATCACTGATTCTATACATTACGGATTTTCAGTCGAATTTTCCAATTTTTATGTGATTTTGTTTAAATATTCATCATATATTTATTATGTTCAATTTTTTTTTGTGATTTTCTTTTAATTTTTCAGATTTTGTAGATTCTAGAAATTCATATATATGTTTATTTTGTTTGATATTTAATACATTTTAAAATTTGATAATATCGAAATTTGCTTTTAGGGTTTTAGATTTTGGGAAAAGTATCTGATTGTCTACAATGACTGATTCAATCAGAATTACTAGAGGTATACCAAATAATATTCAAAATTTTGGGGAATTTCCCTCATTTGATTTGTGTATTACCCAAGGGTTGCATTGTATTTCAATCTCAATTAGTATACCAACATGTTTGTATTTCCTTCTTAATTTGTATTCATCCTAACTGTATGCTAACAATTTTGTATTTTATTGGGTATTCATTCTGTATTTCAATCTCAATTTATATGTGAACAAGTTTGTATTTCTCTTTTGTTTTGTATTCAACCTAATTGTATACCAACAAGTTTTGTATTTTATGTGCCTACTTTACCTTTCAAAGTCACTTTGTATTTCATATGAAGAGAGTATTTAATTTCTTTTGTATTCACAACTTTATATTCAATCTCACTTTGTATTTTCATCTCATTTTTGTATTCATATATTGTTGTATTCAATATATAATTCATGATCCATTAGTTTGTGTTTTACCTTTCAAAGTCACTTTGTATTTCAAATGAAGAGAGTATTTCTTTTGTATTCACAACTTTATATTCAATCTCACTTTGTATTTATAACTTTGTATTTTCATCTCACTTTTGTATTCATATATTGTTGTATTCAACATATAGTTCATGATTGATTAGTTACATTAACTTAATGGGATACATATTATTGTATGCATTCAAACAAAAAAACAGCTACTAGACTAAAAAAAAACAATTTCATTCGTTATACATCATAATTTGGATACAAAACATCCGAAAAAAGCTATAAATTCCAATGCATACAAAGATTTCACTGATTCAATCAAGAAAAAAAAATAGCACTCGTGTACTCGACATATACGAATATCTCATCCAAACAAATAAAAAAATCGAACAAAATACCTGATTGTTTTTCGATTGTTCACTGGATGCGACAAATTTATAGTTGTCAATTTTGAAAAATTCTGTTTCAAAAATATGTCATATTCAACTTGAAGAAGTTTTGAAAGTTATCAGATGAATTATTCGAAAGACAAACTAAATTATTTTAATTTTTTTTTTATGTTCTTAAGAAGAAAGCAAAAAAACGCTCGACGGAAAGATGACTATTTATGCTCTTTTCAAAACATAACTGATTTGTATTTAAAATCTTTTTTGCCTTTTTTGAATTTTTTTGTTCCATGATTTTCTCTGTTATGTTATTAATTATTTGTATTCTTTCAAATTAATCAAAATAAAATAAATACATAACTAATCCCTTAACAAACTAAAATAATGACATTTTTAATAAATAATGAAACTGTTGCTAAGGAGTCCCACTAAAAGCTAAAATATTGTTGTTTTAAAAATTTTCCCATTTAATTTATACATGAATTATAAATCTTAATCTCTAAGCACTTAACCATAAGTCCTAAACTCTAAAATTATAAATCTTAAATCCTAAATCTTATAGTCAAAACTATAAACTATAACCCCTAAAATATAAATCTTAGAGTCTAAATCCTAAATCCTAAACCATAAATCGTAAATCTTAGGTTTTAGGCCCCAAGCTTTTGAGTTTTGGGTTTATGGTTTAGACTTTAAGGTTGAGGCCTAAGGTTTAAGGTTTAGGGTTTATGATTTTGAGTTTTGAGTTTATTTTTTGGGCTCTAAGGTGCAGTCGTTTGGTTTGAATTCAAGTTATGATGGAATTAGTGATGATGTAATAAGTTATATTGATATTATTTTTTATTGAATTTTTGGTTTGTTGTATTCAAAATAATAGATCTTAAGAACAACATATATGCTTACAAAAATACCGTTCATGAATATGAAAAATAACGTATAAAAAGTGTTTAAATGGATAGTTTTGTCATTTAGTCATTTTATCTCGTGATAAGTTGTCTCGGGATTATTGTACCATCCAAGGGAAGGGATAATTTATCCTTGTATTAATTATTAGTCATGAGATAAGTTATCACGAAATTGCCAATCAAACAACAAATTTAGTGACATTATAATTTAATCGCAGGACTATTTAAAGTTATCTTTCACACCAAACTCAGGGTTTATGGTTTATGCCGTCAGGTTCAGATTTTAGGTTCTTAAGGTTTTTTGACTTGCTTAATTTTAATATATTATTATTTAAATTATATTTCACAATTTGAATTTCAACATAAGAAAATTTATAATAAAGAAATTTCAAATGGCTAGATAAATCCTAAAAAGATATAAAATAGATAGTCTAATTATGGTAATTACATATTCAAATCCCCACAAATCAACTATAGTATCATCTAGTATACTTAAAAATGATACAAAACTTAATTAAAGAAACAATTTATGGTTTATAAGTTACATTTGTGCAACAATAGTACTATTTTTCTGGAGTTCTTCTTCAAGAATTTTGACAATTGTTGAAGGTAAAGAGGAAGGGGGAGAACTTTCATTGGTGTTAGTGTCAAGCACATAAAATATTTTGTTGTGAGAATGTATCACATGAAGTATTCCAGGAAATAAAATGGCTTTTAGTTCCATTTCTTGCTGAGGCAATATCAATGACCATGCTGATGTCAAAGTGTCTGGTGGTAGTTCTTTAAGAAGATTCCTCAACAGATTAATCATACAATTTGTTGTTTCTTCTGTAGCAAGATGTTTTCCACCACATAGAATCTTAAAAAGTGAAACTAAATTAACTATACGAAATTGAATAAAAAATGTCTTTGGTTTGATTCAAGAACACTCTTAAACTTGACACAAATTGTTCGTTTTGTTCTTGAATTATTGATAGTCTTAGAAACACACATTTACTTGACCAGATTAAACTTAGATACATCTCTGATCTGCCATATTTCATAGAGGAGTGTTGAAAGCACCCCTAAATTAGGGATGTATTTCGGTCACGTAGCAAGATCAGAAGTGTAAGTTTAGTTAGTCAAAGAAATGAGTGTTTTTAAGATTGTCAATAGTTCGATTATGAAATTAATAATTTACACCTAATCTAGGAATGTTTTCAATATTAAATTAAACTCACTTTAGAGCTGCTTCAGAGCAATGCTTCACAAGACCATCAAAGATATATATTGATGTACATCTCTCTTGAATTGTCATTTCTTTGCCCTTAACAAAAATCGGAAACAATAAGATATGCTAGATATGAATAATGATAAACTAACGTCATGTTACAATAGTGTCAATGAACTTACCCACATCGGAATCAGATATAATGATAGCTCGTCAAAGTAAGGCAAGAAAACAACCTTGAATGATTCGATTAGTCTACGTAATATGAGACCAGCCTGTTCAAGAATAACAGCAGAACCAAAGCGAAAATGCTTGAATATATAAAGACAACAGTGTATCACTTTAGTTCCTGTTTTAAAATAGAACATACAAGGAAAAATATTTGATCTTGTCGATGTTTTTCCCCTCTCAGCAATTCAGCTTCCTCAGCATCGAAGTCTTCTGTTTTTTCTCTCTCTGTGAGTTCTCCTTGGCTATTTAAATTTTCTGTAATGACATGCTTTATCTCATCCACGACCGGACGAAGCTGATCTTCATTGAGAAGTGGTCCACATATCTGAAAGAAGAAACACAAGGACCATTTACAACCTGAAAAATCCTATTTTGCCATTCTAACTCGATTTTTGTCACCATTGCTAGTTTCTCACTTTGATGATACTAATGGAACATTTTAAGCAATAGACTTAAAGGCAACAGTTCCAAAAACTTCATACCTAGCTCATAGTGAAACACTGAAAACTTTGGATCAAAACAAATAAGCAGTGTTTAAAGATCACGAACCTGAAGGCACAGTCGTAATGTATTCAACATATGTACATATATCTTTGTTTCAGGCTGCTCCTGCATTATATAGAAATCAAAGTGTTACTTTCTCATTATCGAAATAGAAGAAGCTTAATGTTAAAAGTAAACCTCATGCAAAGCTTCCACCAAATTCAGTATTATACTGTCCGAAAACTGCTTGAAATTCGAATGGCTTTCACCTGGAGCAATCCCTTTCTCATCTGCCAGTTTAGCAGATTGCAAAAGGTGCTTCATCGCTATAAACATTACAAATTAAAAAGTCTTGGCGGTGATCAGATAGTTATAAAAGACGGAGAAATTAACTATGTGAAATCCTGAGAAATCTCACCTTCAACTGTATGGAACCTGACCTCTTTGAAATGGAATTTCAAAAGTGGAAATAAAATTGAAGCAGTCTGTATCATTTATCAAGCATTAGGCCACTGAAACCACTTGTCAAATTTTCAGTTCGCGATCAAAAGCACGGGTAGAAAGAACTAAAAAGAGAGAAGTCCAAGTGTGACAACCTGGAAAATCCATGGGTAAAACTCTTCCTCCGATTTGTAAGCAACCATGACTAGGGCTTTACATGCTAAAGCTTTCTTCTTTAGGGAACTTTCTTTTATACATATCGTTGAATTGCCAACCTTGACTCTGTGTATACTGCAAGATGTTATAATGTACATAAAAAGGCGATCACTCAGAGCAATGATCAGACAAAAAGGCGTACCTATTATCAGCTAAACAAGTATGGTCTGAATCTGGAGATAATATGATTTTATCAGGTTCGAGTTGAGCACATTGAAACAAAAGGGGCATGACAATGCTGGTGCAAGGAAGAAAATCTTTCCCTCTGTCCTCACAAATTACACTAATAGCCTGCAATGAGATCAAGAAATATCGAGAGACCAATCTTGAAAGAATGTCTGACTGATTAGCACGTGGAAATTCTTTTTAATTTGAAAGGTGGCGAAGAGATTTGATCCCAAGGCCTCTGCCTGCTCTGATAACATGTTGAAGTGTGTGACCATCTCATCTAAAAGATTAAGCTATTAGAGAGAACACCATTTTATTAGTTAACGATATTCTCAACAACACATACCTCTAGCTTGTAGATCGTAATTGTATCCTTATCATCCTCTTGTGATCCTTGTAATGACAGAACTGCTTCCATAATCTCTAAGTTCTAAATAGAAAAATAGGAAACGAATAAACAATAAGCTCTAAGTTCAGTGAGATGTATAGAATCCATTTGGTATAACTGGTGGAAGACCTGTTTTGGAAATACCGAACTGCCAGGTTTGCGCATTGACATGATCATCTCTACATCTTTACTTGGAAAATTTGCTTCTACCAGGGAAGCTTTCCAAAGTGGTTTAATAGATTCGTAGTTGTTCCCATAGAACTCCTGTTGAAGTAATGTTAATATTAATAAATATATAACCAGCTTAATACAACATACTCTTAATAAAAGTTGAAGCAGAATTACTAGGTAATACCTTAAAATGCTTAGGCAAACGATCGAGTACAAGTGACGCTGATTTTTGGACCTTTCATGTCAAAAACAAAAAAAATAAATCAGGCAAGTAAAGACCTCAAGGACATTCAAGGGAGTAACAAGCTTTGAATTTATAAAGGAGGCGGGGATAATTATATTGGGAACTTGGAAATTATGGTTGTTTCCCTTAAATGTGTTCGTAATATTGTCTGTTCATTGTTCAAGAAAATGATATGATTTCTCTTGCACTTAGTCTACAATACGTACCGTCTCAACAGTATGTGACGACAGTTGAAGCAAATTATTGTGTAATCCATGGATGTAAAGTGTCAAATATTCAGGCGTGCCAACGTCAAGGAAGCTCCAGACCGTGTATATGACACTGACCTAGAAAAATATGAAGATAGTAAAGTTAGAGCTGGGATTAAATCTAATAAAGTTTAAGTTAAGCCCATTGAGAAGGTTCAGTAAGAAAATTTTGCAACTGTAATTTGGGACATATGATACGAGCATCCAAAGGAGTTCATATCATCGTAGGACATACAGACCTGCACTTGTACACTGTCATCATCCATAGCTTTGGTTAATGCTGGCACTACTTGGTGATGACATTGTTCTTGAAAATGGGGACGCATTAAACGCAAAAACATGCGAATTGCTTCCATGGAGGCGAATCTGACTCCAGGATGAGGATGTCCCATACAATCCAGAACCATTGTCACCACTAGATTCATATTCTTAATCATCACCTATTATAATGAAGAAGAGATGAGAGCAAGCTAAGTACTTAGTCTAGAGAATAACAGAAGAAAGTATAATCAAGGTGACCTTGTGCTATCCCAAGATCATTAACTAATCACTTTAAATGCAATTCTTAGTAGTGTATCAATAAATACACACCTCTGAGCAGCCTTCAACAATCTGAGCAAGTGCATAGAGTGCTGCGCATGGCTTCTGCCACGAGTCGTCAGCCAAGTAAGCAGGGAGCTGCTCAAAGGCAACAGGACCAACAGTCTTACCACCCAGCGCATTGGACAACCGGTTTAAACACATCTTAAGAAAAACTAAATCATCATTGCTATCCCATCTACCATAAGGATCAGGCAAGAGAGGGTCATAAACCTCATCCTTTAACAAATTCAATAAAATTGCAAAATACTTTTCAGTAAACAATGGATACTTCTTGATCATGCCAGGGGTCTTCTCCCTGGCCTCAACCAACGTCATCACGAATTCAACCGCCAAATGTCTCATTTTCTTTTCATAACTCTCACATTCAGCTATATCAAACATGGAACCCACCACAACCACAAGCTGCATCCTGAAGAAGCTAGGCTCATTCTTGGCCAACTCAATCAAAATCTCCAACTCAGACTGAGCTGATGCCTCACAATTTTCTTCCAATGCCTCATTCAGTGTCACGCTCCGAGCCTACACCCTGGGCGGGACCGGCACTCAGAGACCATTGCTGGCCCCAAGCGAACCCTTGGCCTGGCTTTCTTAACTCAGCGGAAACCTACTCAATTGAATAACTCAAAGCAATGCAATATTTCAAAACAACTTAACTTATAAAAGTATGGCCATAAGGCAACCCGAATCTCAAAATAGAATATTTACATATAAATACATGGATGAGAGACTCGAAACTAACTGACTGACTGTCTGTCTGTCTATGAAGCCTCTAAAAATACTGAGATGGATGTTGGGACAGACCCCGCAACATCCTAAAAGACAAAGACTAAGAACACAAAATAATCGAGTCCTCCGGAATGCAAGGAGGCTCACCACTGACTCTGGAGTGCTCAGCTGGATCAACGACGAGCAGGATGCTGATCCGGGGTACCTAAATCTGCATCATCAAACGATGCAGGCCAACTGGCATCGGTACATGGAATGTACGAGCATGCGAGCAGGAAAACCAAAGCACAACTTAAGCTTGAAAGGAAGTACAAGAGAACACTTACCTCGGCTTTGTACGACTCATGATTAACTGAACTCAATATATAAAGCAATAAGACACATGCAATATATACAGCTTGTAAAATAGTACAAACAACTTAACTTGTTAAAGATAAAACAATAACCACTCAACTGTACTGATATGAAAATAATATAACTTATGTGGGAGGTTCTTTAACCGACAACCATCACTATGAGCCCTAGTGATGATACAACGCTTTACCTCGCGTTGCCCGAGGACCATCCTATACCTTGCCGTGATATAGGAAGCTAACTTTACTTAGTGGATCCACTAGCTTAACTTTCGTGATCATCTAAAAAAGTATGATCCGAGAAATCCCATGATGGCGCATGGTTCTTATGGAGAGTTGAGTTATTCAGAACTCGTGTCCCCAATTCGGTGCTCGATACTACTCCCAAAAATACTTTGGCTCATAAAAGTCTTTAAATGCATCTTTCTTTAGTTGAGATAATTACTCAAAACTTAGCCCAAAGGCTCTTTTGGAAAGCATGGTTCCCCTCTTACTCAAATGTAATAACAGTTATAAACTCCTTTGGGAATACTTAGTTCCCTAATAGTCTTTTGAAATGAACTCAACTTACAACTCTTGGCTTAACTTGAACTGAGACTCTTACTCGACTTGAAACTTGAGGCTCTTACTTGACTTGAGATCTATACTCTTTTACTTGACTTCTAACTTCACTTGACTAGGGACTATCCTTCCTTGAATCGGAATTATGAATTCAAGTTGTTTGATCACATGCTATGGAGGGATTCTTGAACGCTTTGACGTCCTTTAGAGTGTCGGAACACAACTATAAATCATAGGTAGAATACTTTGGAACTTGCTTGAGGAAGTGAGAAAAGGAATGGGGAAACTTGACTGAGACTTCAGATTTTGGGTGACCCAGACGGCACCTACGGAAGCCATCGACGGACCGTAGATGGACCTATGGTCCGTACTGCAGGTCCGTAGATCGCGTCAGAGAGTTTTCCCCAAAAATCGATTTTCGAAAAAAAAGTCTAAGTGCTGACCTACGGTCCTGACTTACGGTCCGTGGATCGATCTACGGACCGTAGGTAGGGCCCGTAGATCGATGCCCCAAAAACCCAACTTCTGTCACAATCGACGGTTGACCAGTACGGACCGTCGATTGATCTACGGTCCGTAGGTCAGTCCCGTAGATGGGGATCGACAGCCCAGAACTTCTGCAATTCGATGGTGGATCAACTCAAAAGGGTCATAACTCTTAGCATCGTAATTCCCTCAACATACACTAGGTATCAAAGTAAAATATACGACCAAATCACGTCTCACAACGAACAATAATTCAACAACACCAACAACAACTAACAACCTCAACACTTCAATAACAATTTCCAATCTCTTCTCAAATCATGGAATAGACTTGGTGTGTGTGGGGGAAAGGATCAACCCACACGAAAAACTCACATACCTTGATAGGGATCACCCCCGACGAAAGTCCACCACGATCTTTACTAAGCTTCTCTTTCTTCTCTTCTTCTTCTTCTCCTTCTTCTCTTCTTTAAACTCAAGAACCCTAACTCTTCTCTTTCAAAAAGGGACAAAAATGATCCAATGATCATCCTAACTCAACAATAAGAGCTCAAAATAAATAATTTGTGAAAGGACCAAAATGCCCTTAAATTTCCGGACGGATTTCCCTTCCAACTGCCCAACTTCTACAGGGCATAACTCCCTCATACGAACTCGGAATTGATCAAACTCGGTGGCGTTGGAAAGATCGTTCCAAGGACTTCGCAACCATGACTGGAACTACTCCTAACTCATCCTGAGCTAGGAGTTACGACTACTCAAAGTTGGCCAAAAACTCATGTTTTTCCACTCTTAGCCAAATTTCCAGATTTTTAATTTATTTTCCAAATTTCGATCTTCTTCGAAGCCACTTCAAATTGTCGGATGTTACATTCAGCATGTCCATCATCGCAGGCAACAGATCCTGAAACCTCTCCCTATCTCTTGAACTCCCCACCCGTTGAATGAAGTTACTCATGGCCGTCAGGGCAGTGATCTTCACGTCTAGATTAACCAGGGAATCATTCAACGTGTTTAGGAACATAGGGTGTAATATATCAATGTAATGGACTATTGCTTCACCGTCAATGTGTTAGATTAATTCAACAAACAAGTTTAAATTCTCTCTCAAATGGGAATTAGTACTGAAACACCTATACAAGTTGGCTAGCTTAAGAGCTAATGAGTCAGGATCCATATTGCTAGTTCCGATAACAGATGATCGCTAACGCTCTATTTTTCTTACCAGACTATTTTTTTATACAGTCTATGGTATACCTCATTCTGCTTTCTATACTAATAATATCATGAGTGAAATCAATGACAAGAATAATATCTAACTTTGTCTTATTTGACTTTTCTTTGCCAATTAACTGATGTTTGACAAAGTGGTGAAATTGGTAGCAGCAAATGAGGACTTTCTTCCGTAAATCATGAGATATTTCAATGATCTAATTAGAGAGAGAGACGGCTGCTATGGAGTTGTGTAAGAAAAAATGAACATATATATAGAAAAACCATCTTTCCTACCATACGAAAAGGTAAATTTCGTAGACACTTCTCCAAGATCAATATTATATACTCCGCTGATTAAGGTAAGGTCAACTCTCCTTTCTATTTCCAAAATTCTGAAGTTGGCGAAAAGCAGGGCTGTGAACTAATTTTCTATATAGGCAGTTGGTATTTAGTAGTAATGAAAAGGTAATGTGGGATGTTAATGATCTAATATGATACCGAGTCGTGACCTTAGAGCTATTTCTGACTAACTTCCTGCCATATTTTAATAAATGGTCTCCTGGTAAGGCTATCAGCCATATTTTCTATGTGCAAGTGGCATTAGCTGAAAGCAACACCTCTAAGATTATATATGTATTAAGGTCAACTCGTTTTTTTTTTCCATTTCTTAACCATCACAAGTGGCCATAATGAAATGCAGTGTATTGGGGTATAATGCAACAATCAAGTTGAATCATTTTTTATTCTTCATTAGGTGTAATTTAATTTCATTATTATACTTTATATTAAGTGACAATAATGGCGTTCTCCTGATCTCAAAGTCTTCCATGATTAACACACATATGAAAATATTTAGTCAGGGAAGCAAGTACGGGACTTTTCTCTCCGGAGTCCTAAAATCTCTTTTTGGTTAAAAGTATAGAACAAAGTAGTGAAACCTGGATCACTGTTTTCTGCTCTGTCAAAGTTGTTACAAAAGGTACGTGATAGACTTTTGAACAAACTTAATTTGTATTAACTAGTTTTTCGATACGTGATTACCAATTCAAAAAATATATGTTATAGTAAATAGTATAGCTTAATTAAGCGAAGATTTGAATAATAAGTTTTGCACTAAATAATATTGCAAATTCTTTTGTGAATGTTCAATGTGGATCATCATATATATCTTTTATTCACGCGAATCTATGAAGATGGTCAATGAAGAAATTTATTAGTTAAATGCAATAATGTATATATTTATTTCAATTTGATGAGGTTCAATCATGTAATTAGTCGTATCTCACTAATATTACCTTATAGACGATATTTGTTGTGTATTTTTCTTGTCAAACCAGATGTGTTTTGCACGTGTATTCCATGTTAAACTGTTTAGATGTCATATGAACATGTGAAGAAAACAACAAAAAATTATTTTTTTTGAACTATTTTTTGTATATTAATTTTTATTTTATAAGCTATAACGTAATAGCTGACATTCTTGTTGTTGGTTCTCATATTTGACTTCTCGATTGATTGTGTACATAAATTAAAGATAGTTATCTGACTGTCCGTAGTTAACTGAGAAAAGTTTTCTTTTTTTTTTTACTGGAAAAACTAAAAATTAAAATTAAAGAATATATTCTATCTGTGAAATCATATATATAATCACATGTTTATCTTACACCCAACAAAGATATAGTTCATATACTTGTAAACGATTTTCAATTTATTCAACTAAGCATAATTCATCCAAGGAAAAATAACACCGTGTTATCACATATATAGGGGCTGTATAATAATATAAAAAATTATTGGTCAACAGTTAATATAAGGAAAGATGAAAGATAGAAATAATTAATGTAATAACTATGATAATTCATAATACTATAACTAAAGAATGTAAAAGAGTGTGAATAACGTTTGCAATAATTAGTAATAACGAAGAGAATTTATAATGTTATAACTAAAGAATTAATGTGCAATAGCTGAATTTCTAATAGATTATATACTTGCATAAATAAATAGGATTTTAATTAATGTTACTATTTTTTTTATAGTTATTAGATTTTAATTTAGTGTAGGGACAAAATGAAAATGTTTATTCCATATTACTGAATATAAAATGTACTTTGTAAATGATAAATTTAAATGATTCATATATATTCACATATTTTCACATTTGTTGTGAGTTTTTTTTTTTTTTAAAGAACTCGGAACATTTTAAAATAATATATATTGAAGTTAGAAGATTTTGTTAACTTGATAATACATTTGTGAGTCGTGACATATATAATAATTAATTTAAATACAAATATCTAGCCAAATATATATATATATATATATATATATATGGAGAGAGAGAGAGAGATTTGCATTAATAAAAATATTTATAGCATAAAAATTAGCTATTAAATAAATAATAAGTATTAAACTAATACAAACTTCAACTAGCGTTATTACAAGTCATATGAACCTTTCTTAGTCTAAAATACTGAAATATTAAGAAATAGTAAATAAGAAAAACAAAAGGACAATATTTATATAGTAATAACTATTCTGAAGCAAACTTCCTGACAATCAAAATCACATAAGTAGCATTGATATATAAAGTCATTATTTTGTCCTGAGCATCAAAAAAACAAATCGTGACAATTCTCTAGGAAATATTGAAGGTTGACCCTAGTATCAGTTATTGTACAATTTCACTTGCTTGGATTAACAAAGGGTAATTAGTTTAGGCAAAAGTAAGTAGTAGACAATCAGAACTCTTTGGAACCAGTTATTTTTCTGTTATTGTTTTTCCTAGTGACTTTTTTCCCCATTCCCCTAGTTGTGTACAATTAAGAGTATGCATTGTGACTTTCAGATATAACTTCACATTTTCCAGAAAACATTTAGTGCAACCAACAGTTTTTGTTATTTGTGATCACACACATCTTTTTCTTAAATATTATCTGTTTGTTAGTTACAATGAAGCATAATGTTCTGATACAAGAGGAAGAGTACAATCAACATATAAAGGAATTCTGTGTTAGTTTCTTGTTTGTCCTAGAATGTGATTTGCTTTTAATCTCTTTGCTTGCAGAGCTGTCGACGTATATCCACTCTGAAGAAATTCTGCTGGAAAACAAATGTCTGAAATAGAGAGGAGATTTCTTGGTACTTTTNAATGTTCTGATACAAGAGGAAGAGTACAATCAACATATAAAGGAATTCTGTGTTAGTTTCTTGTTTGTCCTAGAATGTGATTTGCTTTTAATCTCTTTGCTTGCAGAGCTGTCGACGTATATCCACTCTGAAGAAATTCTGCTGGAAAACAAATGTCTGAAATAGAGAGGAGATTTCTTGGTACTTTTTTGTTTTGGGCAACTTAAAGAGGAAGGATTAAGGAGGGGAGATTGCGCGGACATGGAATGCAAGTCGGTGACACTGTCTCGGGACCAAGGGCAGACTTATCTTCTGCTGAAGTCAAAGAAGGTTATGAGTTTCTCCTTTCATTGGTTCCAGGGAGGTGGCCTTTACCAAATTTATGCAGCCCATTGTTTCAGAAATTCATTGAGCACATCCTTTAGAATGTGAAGGATCTTCTCATCAACAAGAAAGATTTCGACAAGTTTGTTCTTCTGAAGAAAGAGTTTCAAGTCCTTGAAGAAAGTCTAAAATATCTAAAAACCTTCCTCAATTTCATAAAAGATGCAAGCATGGAGCTAGAGAAATCCAACATTCTTTTTAATCATATAGAGGGCATCACAGTGAATGCTGCATACATATGTTACCTTTGTTATGTGGAAGAAATGGATGGAGATTCAGCATCTGAGTTGACACTTCAAATCTCTCATGTTTTGAAAGATATCAAGCCCATTGAGCCGTACGTTGCAGAAATCTATACTGGAGCTCACTATAGGACCAAAGTACTTGGATGTTGTGTCTCGTAGGGATGCCTGGTCTTGGAAAAACTACACTAGCAAAGAAAGTTTTTCATGATGAGAAAATGCGGCGTCATTTTGACGTCCAAGCTATGTGTTGTGTTTCCCAAACTTATGACAGAAGAAAGTTGCTGCTCGGAATTTTGAATCAAGTCAAATGTTCTAACGAACAGAATGAGAAAAATCCAGCAGATGCTTTGCGGAAATTTCTGTTAAGAAAGAAGTACCTTCTCTACATTGATGACATATGGAGTGTTGACACATGGGAATACTTGAGCAGATGCTTACCGGATAATGGAAACGGAAGCAGGATTTTATTAACCAGCCGAAACATTGATGTGGCTTCCAACATTACACGTGAAAGAGAACCTCTTGAACTTCGTTTTCTTGACGAAAATGAAAGTTGGGAACTAATGAAAATCAAGCTGTTTAAGGAACAAACTTGCCCACCAGACCTATCAAAAGTAGGAGCAAACATCGCGAGTAAGTGTAAAGGACTACCTCTCCTTGTGATTTTGGTTGCTGGAGTTTTGTCTGGGATAAGCGAAAATGAGGAAAGTTGGAGAAGAGTCGCAGAGAGTATAAAGTTAGATACTGTTACAAGTGCAAAAGAGTGCATGGAGGTTATAGAACTGAGCTACAAGCACTTGCCAGATCATCTCAAACCCTGCCTTCTATATTTTGCATCATTTCAGGAGGATGAAGAAATTCCACTCTCAAACTTGGCGTGGTTATGGACTATCGAGGGATTG
>NC_064282.1:98765584-98822474 GCF_019186545.1 Solanum stenotomum
GCCCCCCACGCCACCCACCCCCTACCAGCACCCCCCACCATCCCACCCACCCCCAAAAAAAAAATTTAAGTTTGTTTTTAAAAAATATTTTCAACTTCAAAATTTCAATTTTTCACCCCTACCCTCAACCCACCCCCTCCCACCCCGCCACCCCAACCTCAAAAAAATTTAAGTTTGTTTTTAAAAAATATTTTCAATTTCAAAAATTATTTTCTACCATAGTAAAAATAAAAGATATTTCTCAAAAAAAAAATCATTCATAAATCAAACACTAAAAAACTTTTTCGGAAAATATTTTCTACTCATCAACCAAACATAAGAAAATAAGTCAAAAATCAACTTGTTTTCCATGGAAAACATTTTCCTTCATACCAAACACACCCTTAATCTTCAAGAAATTCCTTCTATGATTGGAGATATTCTTACTCTAAAGATGGTTGAAACGAAACGATGTGGTGAGTCTCTTGAAAATTCAGTCAAGGACATTCAAGAAGTGCAAGAAGGATATGGAAATGCAGAGCTCAAGGTCCTTATTTACCCCTTGCATATAAAAAGCTGCAACACTGGTTTAACAGGTAACTGACTCAAGATTAATTGCATCATCTTTTGAGCTTGTACACTTTTACCTGTTAAATCTTTCGTAAAATATATTTGAGAAGTATTTCTTTGCTGTGCAGAAATAGAAGATTGCGATTGAAAGAGGGGATCTAATGGACCAGTTTTTCTCTTAAGCTGTTTCCTTTATTCATTATGCATAATCATATCCAGCTAGATGGATAATTTTCCTGTTTTTGAGTTTTGTGTGTACTTCAAAATAATCTTTTCAATGGATCCATTGCATTGATACATGAACTTTATTATATGATATTCTGTATGCTTTTACATTAACACCGTGTTTGGATGGTTGTTACCCATTATATTGTATAGTTAGTTTAAATACAATACTTATGTTGATTGTTACTTAAATTTTATTGTATTGTATCATTTAGATCCATCGTTACCACGAAATGTCTCATTTCATGTAACGATCGATTTGGTGTGATCGGGTGGTAGTTTGTTTTTGAGTTGTTTGGAGGTACTAGTGGTCACTGGTCCGGCGATGATGATTTCAGTTTTATGAATTATTGATTCGGTATTTGGTTTTCGAATTATGTCAATCTCTAAGGTAAATTAATTTAAATAATATTGAAATGTTTGAATATTAAAAATTTATTTCTACTGTAGACCCCTTATTGAAATTTTGTTTCAGAGAATCTAAAGATTTGAGCCCTTAGGTTCTGATACCACGAAAACAAGAGAAGTTATAGAATTTCTTATCTACCCCCCTCACTCTTATTTATATGCCACAATTTTAGATTTCACGTCTAGGTGAATTGATTGGTGTACCCTTATTTAGTGATCTCTTGAAGTCAAGTTTCAATAAATGAATATAAATTAATTTATTTTGATTAATTAAATTGATCAATGAATATGATCTAATCATTTAGTTTTCCTATATTGATCAAATTCATACTTTCAAGGCTAATAACTTTTAAAGGTAAACATAAAAAGAATAATTTTATTTATGTATTGGTTTGTGAAATGTCAAATATTAAAGATTATCTATCCTTAGAAAAGAACGACCTATAAATAGAAACGGAGGAAGTATTACTCAAAGAATACAAAGATATAAATACATGAGAATAGTCTAATTATGGTAATTAAATATTCAAATTCCCACAAATCAACTATAGTATCATCTATACATTATTCTGTAACAAAATTCTGCCACTTGATTATGGTGTGTATAACATCAACAAAGTTTTCAGTTAGAGTTAATGGAAACAATTATGGCTACTTTGAAGGGAAAAGGGGCTTGAGACAAGGGGACCCGATATCACCTTTACTCTTTGTACTTGTAATGGAGTACTTAACTAGAGTCTTGGCAAAAATGGGACAACCTCCAGACTTCAGATTCCATCCAATGTGTAAAAATCAGGCTCTCAATCACCTCATATTTGCTGATAATCTGATGATATTTAGTAAAGGGTATGAGGAGTCAATGCAAACGATTGTAGAAGCTTTAAATCACTTCTCCAAAGTAACAGGACTAGTAGCCAATACAGATAAGTCTAGTATTTTTATAGCTAGGGTATCCGATGTTGTCAAAGAAAGACTGTTAGAAATGACTAGCTATGTTGAAGGTGAGTTTCCTATCAGATATCTAGGACTCCAACTGTCCCCAAAGAAATGGTCCAAAATAGAGTGCAACAAGCTATGCCAAAAGATCATCGAAAGAATCATATCAGTATCAAATAGGCACTTATCGTATGCGGGGAAGTTGCAGGTTATTACATCTATCCTATTTTCCATTCATAATTTTTGGGGGGCTGTATTTATTTTGCCTCAGAGTGTAGTTAAAGAGATAGATGGGAAATGTAGTTAAAGAGATAGATGAACATTAGTAATATTTTTCTGGAGTTCTTCCTCAAGAAATTTGACAATTTTGGAAGGTAAAGAGGAAGGGGGAGAGCTTTCATTGGTATCAGTGTCAAGCACATAAAATATTTAGGTTCTTAAGGTTTGACTTGCTTAATTTTAATATATTATTATTTAAATTATATTTCACAATTTGAATTTCATCATAAGAAAATTTATAATAGAGAAATTTCAAATGGATAGATAAATCCTAAAAAGATATAAAATAGATAGTCTAATTATGGTAATTACATATTCAAATCCCCACAAATCAACTATAGTATCATCTAGTATACTTAAAAATGATACAAAACTTAATTAAAGAAACAATTTATAGTTTATAAGTCACATTTGTGGAACAATAGAAATATTTT
This sequence comes from Solanum stenotomum, assembly GCF_019186545.1. NCBI lineage: Eukaryota > Viridiplantae > Streptophyta > Magnoliopsida > Solanales > Solanaceae > Solanum > Solanum stenotomum. The sequence continues at coordinate 98,768,416 of NC_064282.1, forward strand.
TTTTGAGTTCTTCCTCAAGAAATATTTCATTGGTATTAGTGTCAAGCACATATAATATTTGTTGTGAGAATGCATCACATGAATATCCCAGGAAATAAAATGGCTTTTAGTTCCATTTCTTGCTGAGGCAATATCAATGACCATGCTGATGTCAAAGTGTCTGGTGGTAGTTCTTTAAGAAGATTCCTCAACAGATTAATCATACACTTTGTTGTTTCTTCTGTAGCAAGATGTTTTCCATCACATAGAATCTTAAAAAGCGAAATCGAACAAAGTTGCCTTCAGTTAATAGTTTGATTCAAAAATATGTCGTGAAACAACTGAACTCGGACATGCATCTATAGATTTTGATATGGAACTAACCTCTGCAAAAACTGACATAATTTTTGGGAAGTGTTCATAATTGGAACCCAAAAGTTCTCTATCTGACCTGCAATTGAGAAAAATTGATAAATCATTAAGGGGTCGTTTGGTTTGGAATAAGTTATCGTGACATCAACTATTTCGAAATGAAATAACTTATCACATCACTAAGGTATAAATAGTTTTATGATTACATAATACTTTCAACTAAACGTGGGATAAAATAATCCTGCATTTTATGAAGATATAACATATTAGAGTTTGCAAACAAATCCAATACCTTTCAACCATGGAACACAGTTGACCATGAACATATTTGGCTTCATCAAGGTCACCTTTTATAGGCAGGCAATTCAACCAAATGGGAATGACCTACACCAGGATTCAGAATAACAATTGTGAAGAAATTATAACAAGACTTAACATTAGGGATTCTGAGAAGGACAAACCTGGGCTGAGTCGATAAGTTCTCGATGAAACTGAAATATTTTACCAAGGGTAGAAACAGCATTATCATATGCAAGTTCATTCTGATCAGGTTCACGAGCACGTAAATGCATTATCACTACATTGACCCGTGACATAGCCTCTGAACATAAACGCGTAAGTTAACAAAAACACTTGCTTGATTAGAAGTATCACATTCAACAATATTAATACCTCTAACAAAAGGTTTGAAAACAGAACCATGATATTCTGCATAAAGCCCAAGTCCATATAGAGCATACTGAACATGAAGTCATTGGTGTTTTGGTTAAACTATACTGTGAGCAACCAACTTGAGTAACAGGAATGTAAGCAATCACGATGATCCAAACCTGTCTAACTGCTGGGTATTCGTCGTTGCTTGCTTTCAGAAGCAAAGGTAGAAATTCATCACAGTACCTAGTTGGCATAGGAAGTAAGTGATTTATCAAAATGGTGACACCCCAATAATTTAAGAAAAACTCATACAGATAAATTAAACTCACTTTAGAGCTGCTTCAGAGCAATGCTTCACAAGACCATCAAAGATATAAATAGATGTACATCTCTCTTGAATTGTCATTTCTTTGTCCTTAACAAAAATCGGAAACAATAAGATATGCTAGATATGAATAATGATAAACTAACGTCATGTTACAATAGTGTCAATGAACTTACCCACATCGGAATCAGATATAATGATAGCTCGTCAAAGTAAGGCAAGAAAACAACCTTGAATGATTCGATTAGTCCACGTAATATGCGACCTGCCTGTTCAAGAATAACAGCAGAACCAAAGCGAAAATGCTTGAATATATAAAGACAACAGTGTATCACTTTAGTTCCTGTTTTAAAATAGAACATACAAGGAACAATATTTGATCTTGTTGATGTTTTTCCCCTCTCATCAATTCAGCTTCCTCAGCATCGAAGTCTTCTGTTTTTTCTCTCTCTGTGAGTTTTCCTTGGCTATTTAAATTTTCTGTAATGACATGCTTTATCTCATCCACGACCGGACGAAGCTGATCTTCATTGAGAAGTGGTCCACATATCTTAAAGAAGAAACACAAGGACCATATACAACCTGAAAAATCCTATTTTGCCATTCTAACTCGATTTTTGTCACCATTGCTAGTTTCTCACTTTGATGATACTAATGGAACATTTTAAGCAATAGACTTAAAGGCAACAGTTCCAAAAACTTCATACCTAGCTCATAGTGAAACACTGAAAACTTTGGATCAAAACAAATAAGCAGTGTTTAAAGATCACGAACCTGAAGGCACTGTCGTAATGTATTCAACATATGTACATATATCTTTGTTTTAGGCTCCTGCATTATATAGAAATCAAAGTGTTACTTTCTCATTATCCAAATAGAAGAAGCTTAATGTTAAAAGTAAACCTCATGCAAAGCTTCCACCAAATTCAGTATTATACTGTCTGAAAACTGCTTGAAATCCGAATGGCTTTCACCTTTTGCAATCCCTTTCTCATCAGCCAGTTTAGCAGATTGCAAAAGGTACTTCATCGCTATAAACATTACGAATTTAAAAGTCTTGGCGGTGATCAGATAGTTATAAAAGACGGAGAAATTAACTATGTGAAATCCTGAGAAATCTCACCTTGAACTGTATGGATCCTGACCTCATTGAAATGGAATTTCAAAAGTGGAAATAAAATTGAAGCAGTCTGTATCATTTATCAAGCATTAGGCCATTGAAACCAATTGTTAAATTTTCAGTTCGCGATCAAAAGCACGGGTAGAAAAAGAGAGAAGTCCAAGTGTGACAACCTGGAAAATCCATGGGTAAAACTTTTCCTCCAATTTGTAAGCAACCACGACTAGGACTTTACATGCTAAAGCTTTCTTATTTAGGGAACTTTTTTTTATACATATCGTTGAATCGCCAACCTTGACTCTGTGTATACTGCAAGATGTGATAATGTACATAAAAAGGCGATCACTCAGAGCAATGATCTGACAAAAAGGCGAAACGTCATGACAAAAAGGCGTACCTACTATCATCTAAACAAGTATGGTCTGAATCTGGAGATAATATGATTTTATCAGGTTCGAGTTGAGCACATTGAAACAAAAGGGGCATGACAATGCCGGTGCAACGAAGAAAACCTTTCCCTATTGCCTCACACAATTTAATAGTATTCTGCAATGAGATTTAGGCTATTAGAGAGAACACCATTTTATTAGTTAACGATATTCTCAACAACACATACCTCTAGCTTGAAGATGGTATTTGTATCCTCATCATCCTCTTGTGATCCTTTTGATGACATAACTGCTTCCATAATCTTACAGTGACATTATGACAACAACAGAAAAATAGAAAATGAATAAACAATAAGCTCTAAGTTGAGTGAGATGTATAGAATCCATTTGGGATAACTGGTGGAAGACCTGTTCTGGAAGTACCGAACAGCCAGGTTTGTGCAATGACATCATCATCTCTATATGTTTACTTGAAAAATTTAATTTTACCAGGGTAGCTTTCAAAAGTGGATTAATACATTCGTAGTTGTTCCTATAGCACTCCTGTTGAAGTAATGTTAATATATATATATAACCAGCTTAATACAACATACTCTTAATAAAAGTTGAAGCAAAATTACTAGGTAATACCTTAAAATGCTTAGCCAAAAGTTTGAATAAAGATGACGCATATTCTTTGACCTTTCATGTCAAAAACAAAAATAAATCAGGCAAGTAAAAACCTCAAGGACATTCAAGGGAGTAACAAACTTTGAATTTATAAAGGAGGGCGGGATAATTATATTGGGAACTTGGAAATTATGGTTGTTTCCCTTAATGTATTCGTAATATTGTCTGTTCATTGTTCAAGAAAATGATCTGATTTCTCTTGCACTTAGTCTACAATACGTACCATCGCAACAGTATGTAATGACAGTTGAAGCAATTTATCGAGTAATCCATGGATGTAAAGTGTCAAATATTCAGGCGTGTCAGCGCGAAGGAAGCCCCAGACCGCGGCTATGACGCTGACCTAGGAAAATATGAAGATAGTAAAGTTAGAGCAGGGATTAAATCTAATAAAGTTAAAGTTAAGCCCATTGAGAAGGTTCAGGGATTCATATCATCGTAGGACAAACAGACCTGCACTTGTACACTGTCATCATCCATAGCTTTAATTAATGCCGGCACTACTTGCTGATGACATTGTTCTTGAAAATGGGGACGCAAGAAACGCAAAAACTCGTGAATTGCTTCCATGGAGGTGAATCTGACTCCAGGATGAGGATGTCCCATACAATCCAGAACCATTGTCACCACTAGATTCATATTCTTAATCATCACCTATTATAATGAAGAAGAGATGAGAGCAAGCTAAGTACTTAGTCTAGAGAATAACAGAAGAAAGTATAATCAAGGTGACCTTGTGCTATCCCAAGATCGTTAACTAATCACTTTAAATGTAATTCTTAGTAGTGTATCAATAAATACACACCTCTGAGCAGCCTTTAACAATATGAGCAAGTGCATAGAGTGCTGCGCATGGCTTCTGCCACGAGTCGTCAGCCAAGTAAGCACGGACCTGCTCAAAGGCAACAGGACCAACAGTCTTACCACCCAGCGCATTGGACAACCGCCATAAACACACCTTAAGAAATTCCAAATCATAATTTCTATCCCATCTATCATAAGGATAAGGCAAGAGAGGGTAATAAACCTCATGCTCTAACAAATTCAATAAAATTGCAAAACATTTTTCAGTAAACAATGGATACTTCTTGATCATGCCAGGGGTCTTCTCCCTGGCCTCAACCAATGTCATCACGAATTCAACCGCCAAATGTCTCGTTTTCTTTTCATAACTCTCACATTCAGCTATATCAAACATGGAACCCACCACAACCACAAGCTGCATCCTGAAGAAGCTAGGCTCATTCTTGGCCAACTCAATCAAAATCTCCAACTCAGACTGAGCTGATGCCTCACAATTTTCTTCCAATGCCTTATTCAGCATGTCCATCATCGCAGGCAACAGATCCTGAAACCTCTCCCTATCTTTTGAACTCCCCACCCGTTGAATGAAGTTACTCATCGCCGTCAGGGCAGTGATCTTCACGTCTAGATTAACCAGGGAATCATTCAACGTGTTTAGGAACATAGGGTGTAATATATCAATGTAATGGACTATTGCTTCACCGTCAATGTGTTGGATTAATTCAACAAACAAGTTTAAATTCTCTCTCAAATGGGAATTAGTACTGAAACACCTATACAAGTTGGCTAGCTTAAGAGCTAATGAGTTAGGATCCATATTGCTAGTTCCGATAACAGATGATCGCTAACGCTCTATTTTTCTTACCAGACTATTTTTTTATACAGTCTATGGTATACCTCATTCTGCTTTCTAATACTTTTCTTTGCCAATTAACGTTTGACCAAGTGGTGAAATTGGTAGCAGCAAATGAGGGACTTTCTTCCGTAAATCATGAGATATTTCAATGATCTTATTAGTATGACACTGACTCTTCACCTAATTTTCTTTTTAGTTGCTTTAGACTTTCAATTACTTCCTCAGTTTAATTTGTTTGACTTACTTTTCTTCTTAGTCTGTTTAAAAAAGAATGACCCTTTCTTTTTTTATCAACTCTTTAACTTCAACTTTCCACACGACATGTTTAAGACCACAAGATTCGAAAGTCTTTTTTACTTTCTTAAATTTCATGCCAAGTCAAAATAGGTCAAACAAATTGAAACAGAGGGGGAAAAAAATCATTTCTTAGCCATTACCAGTGGCCATAATGAAACAATGATCATAATTTAAAAGTACTAAATCATGCTAAAATTATAAGTTTAATAAGTATTAGTTACATTACTAAATATTTAAGGAAAATTAAAATTAGATTATGTATTTTAATTGTCTAAACCAATGTAAAACTAAAAAACAAAATTCAATATTATTGTCATTCTTAGTGTTGAATTGATTTTCTTTTTGCATTAGTATTAATTTGATTTTGATTTAAATTTAATTATAATTATCAACATCTATGAACTATAATCTTTATTGGACCATTCCGAATTCTAAGTTTTAAACTTGAAATAATATATTAAAAGATAAAAACTATGAAAGAAATATTTTAAAATTATATCAAAGTAAATATTTTTATGTATAAAATAAAATTTTAAAATTACATAGATAATGTCGGGTTGGTTTTTTTTAGTTAAAACCAACCCAACCCAAATATAGTCGGGTTTTTTTTTTCAATACCAAACCAAGTCAAACCAAACCACTAGTCAGATTTTTTTTTCGGTTTGCGGCTTGGTTCGATTTTCGGTTCGATTTTATACACCCCTAATTGCAATGCTAAAAAGACAAGATAAAGAAATCATTGATTTGAACCTCTTAACTCGGGTAGATAAAATTAATACTCTCCCGTTCACTTTCACTTATTCCTAAAATAAATTTTCATTTTATTTGTTACTTTTGACATATCATAAAAAGACAATTATATTTTTCCATATTTTATCCTCAATATTAAATACTTTATTTCCAAGTCACTTACCAATACTTAATACTAAACATCGTTTAATAGGGACAATTTAATAAAATACCTATATTAATAATTATTTTCTTAATGGGTGTGTCAGGTAAAATTAGGACAAATAAAAGCGAACGAAGGGAGTATAAATTATTATTCTACAATATATCCTTTAGCTGATTAGCATCTTTGTTTTGTAGCAATTATTAAGTGGGCCTCTAAACTTTAAGAAGATAAATTATATTTTATTAATCCTCCATCTGTCCTCCATTAGAGGAAAAAACAAGAAAATAATTAATTAGTCTTTCTTGGTCATTGTTTATTACTCCCTCCGTCCCTATTTAGTTGTTCACTTTAGAAATGACACGCAGATTAAGGCAACAATGATTAGCATAGTGAAGTTACAATTTTACTCTTAAAGTACAATTTACAATTTCAAAATAAATTCACTCAAGATAACTAATCAATGCTGGAAAGTTCATAAGTTTATTTACTTTATTTATGACAACTTCATTTAAATAAGACTTTTTTTGAATATCCTCCTTCCTTGGATTAGTACTGGGACACATATATCAAAAGCTCAGTGTGAAATTTGAATGAGATATATCTTTCTGTTTTCAAATTAAAAATGTTCATAATTGAGGTTACACAAAATCGGAGCCAGAAAAATAATAGGAAAAAAATTGTTGTCCTTTCTTGATTTGTCAAAATGGACAACTAAATAGGGACAACTAAAAGAGGAAATATGGACAACTAAATTCGGACGGAAGGAGTACTATGTTCCTAATTACTTGTCCACTTTTGAATTGACACGTCTATTACGAAAACAATAATTGATATACTGAGTTTACCATTTTACCCCTATTAATTATGAAGTTGATGAATAAAAAACTTAAGATTTTCAAAAAGTTCTACATTTTTCAATGTAATTAATTGAGGGTATAATAGGTAAAAAAATTGTCATTTCTTGATTTATCAAAATGAACAAATAATTAGGGATAATTAAAAAAGGAAATGTGGCCAAATAATTAGGAAATTAGGAAATAGTACCTATTAAGTGCAATTAAAAATGAAGAGAAGAACATTTAGTCATTGTTTAGTACTCAATTGAAAGAAACAATAGACAGACTATAGCAAAGTGATCAATACTAGCTCTTCTCTCTATATTTTTAAGCAGTATGCTTTGAAGACAAGAAAAAAAATTGCAAAGTGAAAGTAATTTTTGAAGATGAAAGGGGTTATTGGAGGATTAATTTTGACAACAACAAAATAATAATTGCTCTTTTTGGTTAGAGTGTAGATCACAGGTATTCTTACTCACTTGTATATATCTTTCACCATTAATTAAAAGTATTTCATGAACATCTAAATTTGTCCTTCTGTTCATTTGGTGTTGGTATAACGGATCGATTACCATCTTACACGGCCATATTCGTGATGTCTTTTGATTAATATTTGACATAATACATAAATATGTTTTTTAATTTGAATTCAGCTGACATATATGTCCTTCAATTTTTGGTATGCACAAATAGACACTTAAACTTGTATAAAATTGAACAAGTTGACTCATACGTCCTACAACATAATACATGTAGGACACCACATAGGACACAATTATCATATAGGACGCCACGTAGGATGAATGTGTATATTGGACCTAAGTACTTTAGGGCTCGAGTGGAAATTATACAAATAGACATAGTTCATACTACTTGTAGGGTCAAATAGACATGGTTCATACTACAAATAGACAATTTTTGAATGCAGACATAATGCAATCAGCTATTGTTATATATCAAAGAATGAAGTTTAAGAGTATTGCTTGTACTTGTATATTATCCAAAGAATACATTGATTTAAGTACATGTAAAGAAAAGGCTAACTAAGGTAACTAGATATCTAAATCCCTATAACTTATATACAAGAAAACATATAGCTTTATCATGCCAGCTTGTTACAAAGATAATCAACTCGAGTTCCATTCAATATTTTTGTGAACAGATCAGCTAGTTGCTCTCCTGTCTTCACATAGCCAATGGAAATCATGTTTTCCTGAATCTTCTCACGAATAAAATGACAATCAACCTCATTATGTTTAGTTTTTTCATGATACACCGGATTTGACGCAATATGAAGAGCAACTAGATTATGGAGTATGCATTGTTTGTCCTAGAATGTGATTTGTTTATAATCTCTTTGCAGAGCTGTCGACATATATCCACTCTGAGGAAATTCTGCTGGAAAACAAATGTCTGAAATAGAGAGGAGATTTCTTGGCACTTTTTTGTTTTGGGCAACTCAAAAAGGAAGGATTAAGGAGGGGAGATTGCGCGGACATGGAATGCAAGTCGGTGACACTGTCTCGGGACCAAGGGCAGACTTATCTTCTGCTGAAGTCAAAGAAGGTTATGATTTTCTCCTTTCATTGGTTCCAGGGAGGTGGCCTTTACCAAATTTATGCAGCCCATTGTTTCAGAAATTCATTGAGCACATCCTTCAGAATGTGAAGGATCTTCTCATCAACAAGAAAGATTTCGACAAGTTTGTTCTTCTGAAGAAAGAGTTTCAAGTCCTTGAAGAAAGTCTAAAATATCAAAAAACCTTCCTCAATTTCATAAAAGATGCAAGCATGGAGCTAGAGAAATCCAACATTCTTTTTAATCATATAGAGGGCATCACAGTGAATGCTGCATACATATGTTACCTTTGTTATGTGGAAGAAATGGATGGAGATTCAGCATCTGAGTTGACACTTCAAATCTCTCATGTTTTGAAAGATATCAAGCCCATTGAGCCGCACATTGCAGAAATCTATACTGGAGCTCTAAGAGGTTCAGTTAAATTACAAATCCAATACAGCCGGGATGTGATAGAATTTGTTGAAGGTTTTGTTCATTTCATCTTCAAGGATTTGTTGGAGTTATCAGACGGTGAGGCATGTTCTTTGATGCTTCCTCTTAAAAAGGATCAAATCAAAAGCCTTGCCGAAGCATCAAAGCAATTGGTAACTTTGCTCATTTGTCCACCAGAAGATTTATATGTTATCCAGGAAAAAATGAGTGACAAGCTTACTTGCATTGAAGGTCTGATTGCTGAGGTAGTATCTGCTGCTTTCTCTTTCTCCGTTGACAAAGCAGCAGAAGTTAACTCGGTATTCAGTGACTTGTTAAAAAAGATTGAACATGTCATGGAAGATCTAAAAGATGTGATTCTGAAAGATGTAGTGTCATCAAAATGTAATTTTCCTAGGACAAATGGATTGGGGTTTATCGATTATCTCTTACGCTATCTGAAAGAGCTGCTGCAAGACGGAAAGTGTGATTCTGTTGTCAAGCATCTTATTGAAGAAGCTCAGGAAGAGTTATATCTCTTAAGATACTTCTTGAAGGAAGTTGAGAAGAAAAAACATGAGTTTGAGGAGGTGAAGAAACATGATCTATGGACAGAAGTCATATCTCTAGCATACCAGGCAGAATGCATAATTGATTGCCTGGTTACCGGAGATTATCCTGTTTGGTATCTACATTTGTTATGTAAGATCACAACAGAAACTAAGGTTGTAAGGGATCATTTGAAAGAGTTCCATGCTACGATTACGCGAGAAGTTGAAGTCCCTATTGAAGAACAAGGACCAAATCCTGTCAGACCAGTAGTTGAGACTACACAACTTGATGAGGTAATGGTGGGTTTTAAGGATGAGACTGACTTGCTAATCGAACAGCTCACTATAGGACCAAAGTGCTTGGATGTTGTGTCTATCGTAGGGATGCCTGGTCTTGGAAAAACTACACTAGCAAAGAAAGTTTTTCATGATAAGAAAATGCGGCGTCATTTTGACGTCCAAGCTATGTGTTGTGTTTCCCAAACTTATGACAGAAGAAAGTTGCTGCTCGGAATTTTGAATCAAGTCAGATGTTCTAACAAACAGAATGAGAAAGATCCAGCAGATGCTTTGCGGAAATTTCTGTTAAGAAAGAAGTACCTTCTCTACATTGATGACATATGGAGTGTTGACACATGGAAATACTTGCGCAGATGCTTACCGGATGATAATAACGGAAGCAGGATTTTATTAACTAGCAGACTCAGCGATGTGGCTTCAGAAATTAACCCTGATAGAGCACCTCTTCACCTTCGTTTCCTTGACGAAAATGAAAGTTGGGAACTAATGAGAATCAAGCTGTTCAAGGAACAAACTTGCCCACCAGACCTATCAAAAGTAGGAGAAAACATCGCGAGTAAGTGTAAAGGACTACCTCTCCTTGTGATTTTGGTTGCTGGAGTTTTGTCTGGGATAAGCAAAAATGAGGAAAGTTGGAGAAGAATCGCAGAAAGTATAAAGTTAGATACTGTTACTAGTGCAAAAGAGTGCATGGAGGTTATAGAACTGAGCTACAAGCACTTGCCTGATCATCTCAAACCCTGCCTTTTATATTTTGCATCATTTCAGAAGGATGAAGAAGTTCCACTCTCGAACTTGGAGTGGTTATGGACTATTGAGGGATTGGTGCCAAACATAGAGGTAGAAAGTATACACCTTGCTGTAGAAAGTTTACTGAATGATCTTATTGGTAGAAGCTTGATAATGGTGAGCAAGAGAAAGTCCACTGGAGGAGTCAGAACATGCCGCATTCATGATATGTTACATGATTTTTGCGTGACAAAGTCTAAGGAAGAGAAGTTTATGCAACTAACAAGCACCGGGAAGACTGATTTGTCTAGTTCCTTTTATGAGCACCGGAGGCTTTGCATTCATCACAGCCTTTATTGGGCAGGGAAGATTGGAAACCTGCAAGTTCGGTCTGCATTCTTCAGACCCCCGAAATCTGGCTGCCAGGAATTTCTTGATCTCGAGAACTTTAAACTATTAAGAGTACTACAAATGGAATGTCCTATGTCGGACAGTTCATTCCAGAGATCGAAAGAGCTGATCCATTTGAAGTACTTAGGAATCAAAGGCTATATAGTTTCTATGCCATTATGGATATCGAACCTTTCAAACCTAGAGGTATTGCTTGTAATAACAGTAGGCAGTGGCACAATATTACCGATGACCATCTGGAATATGCCAAGGTTAAAGCATGTACATGTTGAACCTGTTGCATCTTTTGATGGACGCATTCCTCAGACATCGACAAACATAGAGACCTTGGCTAGAGTGTCTCTCACTAATGAGCTAGTAGACTACATGGTCAAGAAGGCAAGCAGACTGCGAAAGCTCAAATGCCACTGTAAAGAGCCTCTCATACTCAAATTAGATGCCCTTCAACTTGAAACACTCAGTGTGAACGGTAAGATTTTGAATTTCATCTTGCCCGCGACACTAACAAAGCTAAGTATATCAGATGTTTTGTTGCCACAAAGTGAATTGTCTAATATCGGAAGATTACCAAATTTAGTGGTTCTCAAGTTGGAACATAGAGCATTTCAACAGGAAAAATGGGACATTGAAGATAAAGAGTTTCTGACCCTCAAGGTTCTTAAATTGAGATCCCTTAAAATAACAACATGGAATGCCTCAGATGAGTCTTTACCCAATCTTGAACACCTTCTTATAGAAAACTGCTTTAATCTTCAAGAAATTCCTTCTATGGTTGAAGATATTCAAACTCTAAAGATAGTTGAAGTGAAACGATGTGGTGAGTCTCTTGAAGAGTCAGTCAAGGACATTCAAGAAGTGCAAGAAGGATATGCAAATGCAGAGCTCAAGGTCCTTATTTACCCCTTGCATATAAAAAGCGGCAACACTGGTTTAACAGGTAACTGACTCAAGATTAATTGCATCATCTTTTGAGCTTGTACACTTTTACCTGTTAAATCTTTCGTAAAATATATTTGAGAAGTGTTTCTTTGCTGTGCAGAAATAGAAGATTGCGATTGAAAGAGGGGATCTAATGGACCAGTTTTTCTCTTAAGCTGTTTCCTTTATTCATTATGCATAATAATCATATCCAGCTAGATGGATAATTTTCTTGTTTTTGAGTTTTGTGTGTACTTCAAAACACAACAATTTCTCTCTTCTGCAGCTTCCGATTGAAATCTTCAACAATGGTGATATCTTCTAAAACTCTAAATAAATTTATTATTTTTGTGTGTATGTGTATATATTTTGAGTTATATGCTTTCTTTAATCTGGTTGGCAAGAAATAATTTATTTTTGACCAACTCGTTCCCTTGAAGCAATAGTAAGTGTGTTGTTCCTTTTTCATATTTCTCTTCATTTAATTTAATCTGTGGAGAACAATTGGAGCAGCTACAATTTTTTTAAAAAAAATTTCATGATATTTCTTTGATGAATAAACAATGATGAGTAATATTTTACAGTTACAGACCTGTAATGATTTGCGAAAATGATCGCAACAAATTGAACATCTAAGGGGCTGAGTTTGTTCATCAATTTTTTTTATATATATTTTATTTGCGAAGATGATCGCAATTAATTGAAGGGACTGAGTTGTTTTCATATTTTATTTTTATTTTTACGAGATAATGATAAGATTTGCATAGATTTACTGTGATTTTATTGGGTATGTTGTTAATTGTACTATGCTTTTGCTAATTATATTTTGTGGATTTCACTTTTTGTAGTGTGATACTTTAGCAAGTGAAGCTATAAAAAATGTTCCCCTCGCTATCCTTTGCATCTAATTTTTGTGGTGTATTTGGACGTTGGGGTACTACATAATTATTTATTACAATGTTCAAATTCTGTATTTTTAATCTTAAATTTTAGAGCCTAATTGTTAAAATCTAAACTTCAAATTTTAAGGCCTAAATCTTATATCATAAAACTTTAAAATCTAATTCTTTTAATTATTATTTTTTTGCCGATGATGAGTGGTTTTGCGTTAATGATCAAAATAATGATTATGACTATACTACTGCCTTCCTTCTGAGGCTATTTTTATGATTTGTTTTATGAAAGGGATTAGGAAATAGAATGGATTTACAAAGATATTTTTTATAATTATGTTGGAAAGATTCAAAAAAAGAATTTGTGAAACTATAGTATTATGTCTATGGATTTTATATATATGGATTATAGAAAATTGTTAACTGAGAAATTTGTATTTCTTGACCTGCAAAGAAACTTGAAGAAAGAAAAAATATAAAACTTGAATGATGGGGAAAAGAAACGTGAAAGAGATTAATCAGTAGTTTTTTTTTTCTTTTTTCCTTTTTTATCTTTTATTGGTTTAGAAGAGAAAAAAAGGGTAAAATAAATAATAATATTTGAATATAATTATTTTGTAAAGTATTGACATTTTCACATTTTAAATAAATATTTTAAAGTGTAGTTGTTTTGACTAATTATGTTAGATATGTTGACTAGATTGCTAACTTTCCCAATTTTAAACCTTAGGGCTTAATCCTTGGAATCCAAATTCTAAACATGAATTATAAATCTGAATCTCTAAACTCTTAACCATAAGGCCTAAACTCTAAAACTAAAAATCTTAAATCCTATGTCTTATAGTCAAAACTATTAATTATAAACCCTAAAACATAAATCTTAAGAGTCTAAATTTTAAATTCTAAACCATAAACCGAAAATCTTAGGTTTTAGGCCCTAAGCTTTTGAGTTTTGGGTTTATTGTTTAGGTTTTAGGGTTGAGGCCTAAGGTTTAAGGTTTAGGGTTTAGACCTTAAGATTTATGATTTTGAGTTTATTTTTTGGGCTCTAAGGTATAGGCCATAAGATTTACCAATCGTTTGGTTTGAATTCAAGTTATAATGGAATCAGTGATGATGGGATAAGTTATAATAAGATTAGTTATGATAAGATTAGTTATGTTAAGATTATTTTTTATTAAATGTTTGGTTCGTCGTATTCAAAATAATAAATCTTAAGAACAACATATATGCTTACAAAAATACTCTTCATGAATATGAAAAGTAATGTATAAAAAGTGTTTAAAGGGATATTTTTGTCATTTAGTCATTTTATCTCAAGATAAGTTATCCAGGGATTATTGTACCATTCAAGGGAAGGGATAATTTATCCTTGTATTAATTATTAATCGCGGGATAAGTTATCACGAAATTGCCAACCAAACAACAAATTAAGTGGCATTATAATTTAATTTCAGGACTATTTAAAGTTATCTTTCACACCAAACGACCCCTCAGGATTTATGTTTTATGCCGTAAGGTTTAGATTTTAGGTCCTTAAGGTTTGACTTGTTTAATTTTAATAAATAATTATTTAAATTATATGCCACAAAATATGAATTTCAACTTGTGAAAATTTAAAATAAAGAAATTCTTAAAGATATAAAATAGATAGTCTAATTATGATAATTACATATTCAAATCCCCACAAATCAACTATAGTATCATCTTGTATACTTGAATGATACAAAACTTAATTAAAGATACAATATACGATTTATAAGTCACATTCGTCGAACATTAGTAATATTTTTCTGGAGTTTTTCCTCAAGAAGTTTGACAATTGTGGAAGGTAAAGAGGAAGGGGGAGAGCTTTCATTGGTATCAGTGTCAAGCACATAAAATATTTTGTTGTGAGAATGTATCACATGAAATATTCCAGGAAATAAAATGGCTTTTAGTTCCATTTCTTGCTGAGGCAATATCAATGACCATGCTGATGTCAAAGTGTCTGGTTGTAGTTCTTTAAGAAGATTCCTCAACAGATTAATCATACAATTTGTTGTTTCTTCTGTAGCAAGATGTTTTCCACCACATAGAATCTTAAAAAGCGAAATTGAACAAAAATATTTCAGTTAATAGTTTGGTTCAAAAATGTCTCGTGAAACAACTGAACTTGAACAGGCATCTATATATTCTGATATGGAACTAACCTCTGCAAAAACTGACATAATTTTTGGTAAGTGTTCATAATTGGAACCCAAAAGTTTTTCATCTGACCTGCAATTGAGAAAATATGCTAAAACATTAAATGGTCGTTTGGTTGGAAATAAGTTATCTAGATATTAACTATTCCAAGATAAGTTATTTCATTATGTATATACTTATCTCATTAGTTAGGGGTCGTTTGGTGTAAGAGATAAAAATATTCAGGGGTGAAATTTTGATGTTTTGTTTGGCTGTCATGTTTGAGATAACTTATCCCACTATTTTATACCATAGTGATGAGATAAGCTATCTCATATACATGGTGAGGTAAGTGATGCCAGGATAGCTAATCCCACGATAATTAATCCTAAGATAACTTGTTCCCAACCAAACCGCATAAATGGTGGGATAAATAATCCATGATTAAATAACACCTCCAACCAAACGTAGGATGAAATAATCCTACATTTTATTTTGAGATTATTATACTTTATACTTCACACCAAACGACTCCTAAAGACTGAAGATATACCATATTAGAGTTTGCAAACAAATCCAATACCTTTCAACCATTGAACATAGTTGAGCATGAACATATTTGGCTTCAGCAAGGTCACCTTTTATAGGCAGGCAATTCAACCAAATGGGAATGACCTACACCAAGATTCAGAATAACAATTGTGAAGAAATTATAACAAGTCTTAACATTAGGGATTCTAAGAAGGACAAACCTGGGCTGATTCGATAAGTTCTCGATGAAACTGACATATTTTACCGAGTGTAGAAACAGCATTATCATATGCAAGTTGATTCTCAGGTTCATGAGCACGTAAATGCATTATCACAACATTGATCCGTGAAATAGCCTCTAAACATAAACGCGTAAGTTAAACAAAAACACTTACTTGATCGAAGGTATCACATTCAACAATATTCATACCTCTAACATAAGGTTTGAAAACAGAACCATCATATTCTGCATAAAGCCCAAGTCCATATAAAGCATTCTGAACATAAAGTCATTGTGAGCAACCAACTTGAGTAAGAGGAATGTAAACAATCACTATGATCCAAACCTGTCTAACTGATGGGTTTTCGTCGTTGCTTGCTTTCAGAAGCAAAGGTAGAAATACATCAGAGTACCTAAGTTGGCATAAGAAGTAAGTAATTTATCAAAATGGTGACACCAGAAACTCATACAGACAAATTAAACTCACTTTAGAACTGCTTCAGAGCACTCCTTCAAAAGAGCATCAAAGATACTAAGTGATGTAGATTTCTCTTGAATTGTCATTTCTTTGCCCTAAACAGAAGTTGGAAACAATAAGATATGGTAGATATGAATAATAGTAAATAAACTAACGTTATGTTAGAATAATGTCAATGAACTTACCCACATCGGAATCAGATATAATGATAACTCGTCAAAGTAAGGCAAGAAAACAACCTTGAATGTTTCGATCAGTCTACATAATATGAGACCAGCCTGTGTTCAAGAATAACAGCAGAACCAAAGTGAAAATGCTTGAATATGTAAAGACAACAGTGAATCACTGTTTTAATATAGAACATACAAGGAAAAATATTTGATCTTGTCGATGTTTTTCCCCTCTCAACAAGTCAGCTTCCTCTGCATCAAAATCTTCTGTTTTTTCTCTCTCTGTGAGTTTTCGTTGGCTATTTGAACTTTCTGTAATGACATGCTTTATCTCATCCACAATCGGACGAAGCTGATCATCATTGAGAAGTGGTCCACATATCTGAAAGAACAAACACAATTGCTATTCTAACTCGGTTTTTGTCACCATTGCTATTTTCTTGCAATAGCCTTAAAGGCAACAGGTCCAAAAACTTCATACCTAGCTCATAGTGAAACACCAAAAACTTTGGATCAAAACAAATAAGCAGTGTTTAAAGATCACGAACCTGAAGGCACACTTGTAATGTATTCAACATAAGTACATATATCTTTGTTTCAGGCTCCTGCATGATATAGAAATCAAAGTGTTACTTTCTCATTATCCGAATTCAAGAAGCTTAATGTTAAAAGTAAACCTCATGCAAAGCTTCCGCCAAATTCAGTACTATACTGCCCGAAAACTGCTTGATATCCGAATGGCTTTCACCTGGAGCAATCCCTTTCTCATCAGCCAGTTTAGCAGATTGCATAAGGTGCTGCATCGCTATAAACATTACAAATTAAAAAGTCTTGGCGGTGATCAGATAGTTATAAAAGACGGAGAAATTAACTATGTGAAATCCTGAGAAATCTCACCTTGAACTGTATAGATCCTGACCTCATTGAAATGGAATTTCAAAAGTGGAAATAAAATTGAAGCAGTCTGTATATCATTAATCAAGCATTAGGCCATTGAAACCACTTGTTAAATTTTCAGTGTGTGATCAAAAGCACGGGTAGAAAAAAAGAAAAAGAGAGAAGTCCAAGTGTGACAACCTGGAAAATCCATGGGTAGAAGTCTTCCTTCAATTTGTAAGCAACCATGACTAGGACTTCACATGCTAAAGCTTTCTTCTTTAGGGAACTTTTTTTTATACATATCGTTGAATCGTCAACCTTGACTCTGTGTATACTGCAAGATGTGAAATTTAAGCAATGTCCTAGTCTCTTACATATAGAAAGTTATCCATTTTGACTCCATAGTTCTTATTTCTTGATAACATGTCATCAGAACATAATGGAAAGGCTTGATGATAGAATTTTAGGCTTAGAACTGCTTGATAACAAACAGTCTAGTAAGTTGATTAGACTGCAAAAAGGTCACAATCCAGAACAAACATCATGTACATAAAAAGGCGATCACTCAGAACAATGATATGATTCATTTCAACAGACACTTCACTGGAATGAGTATCCAACAAATGAATGCAGATAGTCCTTATTAGTCGTGAATTGTACTATCTTGTTAGTTGTACCAGTATACCATACACTGTGCTCTGAAATGCTAAAACTAGTGATTCGTAGCAAAAGAAGCATATGTACACGTAGGCAAGGATGCAGATAGTACTATTTTCTAATGGAATGAGAAAACAAATAAATTGTTTTCCATGAAAATACTGTAACACTACTACAGTGTCTGAGTTATCGTTTATATGGAAAAGTAATATAATATCCAAATTCAAAAACTCATCCAAATCTAAAAGGACAGAGAAGAAGAAGAAGAAGAAAAAAAAAAATAACTAACTGAGCCACACAAATGAATGGGAAAGGCGAAACGTCATGACAAAAAGCGTACCTATTATCATCTAAATAAGTATGGTCTGAATCTGGAGATAATACGATTTTATCAGGTCCAAGTTGAGCACATTGAAACAAAAGGGGCATGACAACGCTGGTGCAAGGAAGAAAACCTTTCCCTGTTCTCTCACAAAATCCACTAATTGCCTGCAATGAGATCAAGAAATATAGAGAGACCAATCTTGAAAGAATTTCTGACTGATTAATTAAAATTAAGGGATTAACACATACCTGTAGCTTGAAGATGGTATTTGTATCCTCATCATCCTCTTGTGATCCTTGTAATGACATAACGGCTTCCATAATCTTATAGTGACATTATGACAACAACAGAAAAATAGAAAACGAATAAACAATAAGGTCTAAGTTGAGTGAGATGTATAGAATCCATTTGGTATAACTGGTGGAAGACCTGTTTTGGAAGTCCCGAACTGCCAGGTTTGTGCAATGACATGATCATCTCTACATCTTTACTTGGAAAATTTGCTTGTACCAGGGTAGATTTCAAAAGTGGATTAATAGATTCGTAGTTGTTCCCAAAGTACTCCTGTTGAAGTAATGTTAATATATATATAACCAGCTTAATACAACATACTCTTAATAAAAGTTGAAGCAGAATTACTAGGTAATACCTTAAAATGCTTAGCCAAAAGTTTGAGTACAGTTGACGCTGATTCTTGGACCTTTCATGTCAAAAACAAAAATAAATCGGGCAAGTAAAGACCTCAAGGACATTCAAGGGAGTAACAAACTTTGAATTTATAAAGGAGGGCGGGATAATTATATTGGGAACTTGGAAATTATGGTTGTTTCCCTTAATGTATTCGTAATATTGTCTGTTCATTGTTCAAGAAAATGATCTGATTTCTCTTGCACTTAGTCTACAATACGTACCACCGCAACAGTATGTGACGACAGTTGAAGCAATTTATTGTGTAATCCATGGATGTAAAGTGTCAAATATTCAGGCGTGCCAACGCGAAGGAAGCCCCAGACCGCGAGTATGACCTTGACCTAGGAAAATATGAAGATAGTAAAGTTAGAGCAGGGATTAAATCTAATAAAGTTAAAGTTAAGCCCATTGAGAAGGTTCAGTAAGAAAATTTTGCAACTGTAATTTGGGACATATGATACTAGCATCCAAAGGAGTTCATATCATCGTAGGACATAAAGACCTGCACTTGTACACTGTCATCATCCATAGCTTTAATTAATGCCGGCACTACTAGGTGATGACATTGTTCTTGAAAATGGGGACGCATGAAACGCAAAAACTGATGAATTGCTTCCATGGAGGCGAATCTGACTCCAGGATGAGGATGTCCCATACAATCCAGAACCATTGTCACCACTAGATTCAGATTGTTAATCATCACCTATTATAATGAAGAAGAGATGAGAGCAAGCTAAGTACTTAGTCTAGAGAATAACAGAAGAAAGTATAATCAAGGTGACCTTCTGCTATCCCAAGATCGTTAACTAATCACTTTAAATGCAATTCTTAGTAGTGTATCAATAAATACACACCTCTGAGCAGCCTTTAACAATCTGAGCAAGTGCATAGAGTGCTGCGCATGGCTTCTGCCACGAGTTGTCAGCCAAGTAAGCACGGAGCTGCTCAAAGGCAACAGGACCAACAGTCTTACCACCCAGTGCATTGGACAACCGCCATAAACACATCTTAAGAAAAGTCAAATCTTCATTGCTATCCCATCTATCATAAGGATCAGGCAAGAGAGGGTAATAAACCTCATCCTCTAACAAATTCAATAAAATTGCAAAATATTTTTCAGTAAACAATGGATACTTCTTGATCATGCCAGGAGACTTCTCCCTGGCCTCAACCAATGTCATCATGAATTCAACCGCCAAATGTCTCGTTTTCTTTTCATAACTCTCACATTCAGCTATATCAAACATGGAACCCACCACAACCACAAGCTGCATCCTGAAGAAGCTAGGCTCATTCTTGGCCAACTCGATCAAAATCTCCAACTCAGACTGAGCTGATGTCTCACAATTTTCTTCCAATGCCTCATTCAGCATGTCCATCATCGCAGGCAACAGATCCTGAAACCTCTCCCTATCTTTTGAACTCCCCACCAGTTGAATGAAGTTAATCATCGCCGTCAGGGCAGTGATCTTCACGTCTAGATTAACCAGGGAATCATTCAATGTGTTTAGGAACATAGGGTGTAATATATCAATGTAATCGACTAATGCCTCACCGTCAATGTGTTGGATTAATTCAACAAACAAGTTTAAATTCTCAGTCAAATGGGAATTAGTACTGAAACACCTATACAAGATTGGTAATAATTCAGGCCAGTTGTTGTCAGGATGAAGTGCAGCAGCTAGCTGATCAGAGCCAAGAGACTTGGCTAGCTTAAGAGCTAATGAGTTAGGATCCTTCTGCTTCATCATTGACTTAGATTCCCACCTTTTCTCGATGACATGAGAACTAACAACTCTAAATGGCTGTGAATCAGGCCTCAGAATTTCATCCATATTGCTAGTTCCGATAACAGATGATCGCTAGCACTCTATTTTTCTTTGCAGACTATTTTCTTATACCGTCTATGGTATACCTCATTCTGCTTTCTAATACGAATAATATCATGAGTGAAATCAATGACAAGAATAATATCTAACTTGCAAATGTACTTTTCTTAGCCAATTAAAAGTTGTTTGGCAAAGTGGTGAAATTGGTAGCAGCAAATGAGGACTTTCTTCCGTAAATCATGAGATATTTCAATGATCTAAGTAACATATATTTTTTTTTCTACATTAAACAAGTAGTATTATTCTTATGAAATCACTAGATGATGTTGTGACTCTATACTCCACATAATCAAGTAATAATTGCAATTAGGGGTGTACATGACCGGGTTGGTTCGGGTTTTTCAAATATCAAATCAAATTATTTGTGTAAAATTTTTAAATTTATAAACCAAACCAAACTAATAAAATTCGGATTTTTTCGGATTTTTCAACCTCGGGTTGGTTCGGATTTTTCAAATGCCAAATCAAACCATTGTGTCGAATTTTTAAATTTATAAATCAAACCAAACTAATAAACCACGGATTTTTTCAGATTTTTGGATTTTTTCGGTAAAGTTTGCATACAAACATATAATTAACTTGTGCTCCAAATATTTCTTTAGTCCAACCAAAATACAATTATCTAAGGTATTTCTTAAAAAAAAAAAACACAAAATATGAGATGAGTACTGATGAACAAAAATATTCAATAAACAATAATAATGAAATCATTATATAAAATAAATATTGCAAAGTCATAATGAAATTGATCATAATTTAAAAGTACTAAATCATGCTAAAATTATAAGTTTAATAAATATTAGTTACATTACTAAATATTTAAGGAAAATTAAAATTAGATTATGTATTTTAATTGTCTAAACCAATATAAAACTAAAGAACAAAATTCAATATTATTGTCATTCTTAGTGTTGAATTGATTTTCTTTTTGCGTTAGTATTAATTTGATTTTGATTTAAGTTTTATTATAATTATCAACATCTATGAAATATAATCTTTATTGGACCATTCCGAATTCTAAGTTTTAAACTTGAAATAATATATTAAAAGATAAAAACTATGAAATAGTATAAGAAATATTTTAAAATTATATCAAAGTAAATATTTTTATGTATAAAATAAAATTTTAAAATTACATATATAATGTCGGGTTGGTTTGGTCTCGGGTTGGTTTTTTTTAGTTAAAACTAACCCAACCCAAATATAGTCGGATTTTTTTTTTCAATACCAAACTAAGTCAAATCAAACCACTAGTCAGGTTTTTTTTTCGGTTTGATTCGATATGCGGCTTGGTTCGATTTTCGGTTCGATTTTATACACCCCTAATTGCAATGCTAAAAAGACAAGATAAAGAAATCATTGATTTGAACCTCTTAACTCGGGTAGATAAAATTAATACTCTCCCGTTCACTTTCACTTATTCCTAAAATAAATTTTCATTTTATTTGTTACTTTTGACATATCATAAAAAGACAATTATATTTTTCCATATTTTACCCTCAATATTAAATACTCTATTTCCAAGTCATTGTCCAATACTTAATACTAAACATCGTTTAATAGGGACAATTTAATAAAATACTTATATTAATAATTATTTTTTTAATGGGTGTGTCAAGTAAAATTAGGACAAATAAAAGCGAACGAAGGGAGTATAAATTATTATTCTACAATACATCCTTTAGCTGATTAGCATCTTTGTTTTGTAGCAATTATTAAGTGGGCCTCTAAACTTTAAGAAGATAAATAATATTTTATTAATCTTCCATCTGTCCTCCATTAGAGGAAAAAACAAGAAAAATAATTAATTAGTCTTTCTTGGTCATTGTTTATTACTCCCTCCGTTCCTATTTAGTTGTTCACTTTAGAAATGGCACACAGATTAAGACAACAATGATTAGCATAGTGAAGTTACAATTTTACCCTTAGGGGTCGTTTGGTTTGAAAATGAGTTATGATGGGATAAGTTATGTTAGGATAAATTATGTTGGGATTAGTTATGATGGGATAAGTTGTGTTGGGATTATTTTTTATTGAGTGTTTGGTTTGTTGTATTCAAAATAATAAATTTTAAGAACAATTTATTTGTTTACAAAAATGCCCTTCATTAATGTAAAAAGTGATATAACAAAAGGGTTGAAAGAGACATTTTTGTCATTTACCTATTTTATCCCGGGATAAGTTATCCCGGGATTACTATACCACCCAAGGAGAGGGATAACTTATCCCGGTACTAATTATTAATCCCGGGATAAGTTATCCCGAACTTGCCAACCAAACAACAAAATAAGCGGTACTATAATTTAATCCCGGGATTATTTGGTATTATCCCTCACACCAAACGACCCCTTATAGTACAATTTACAATTCCAAAATAAATTCACTCAAGATAACTAATTAATGATGGGAAGTTCATAAGTTTATTTAGTTTATTTATGACAACTTTATTTAAATAAGGGTATAATAGGAAAAAATTTGTTGTCCTTTCTTGATTTGTCAAAATGGACAACTAAAAGAGGAAATATGGACAACTAAATTGGGACGGAGGGAGTCCTATGTTCCTAATTACTTGTCCAATTTTGAATTGACACGTCTATTAAGAAATCAATAATTGATATAGTGAGTTACCATTTTACCCCTATTAATATTGAAGTTGATGAATAAAAAACTTAAGATTTTCAAAAAGTTCTACATTTTTCAATGTAATTAATTGAGGGTATAATAGGTTAAAAATTGTCATTTCTTGATTTATCAAAATGAACAAATAATTAGGGATAATTAAAAAAAAATGTGGCCAAATAATTAGGAAATAGTACCTATTAAGTGCAATTAAAAATGAAGAGAAGAACATTTAGTCATTGTTTAGTACTCAATTGAAAGAAACTATAGACAGACTATAGCAAAGTGATCAATACTAGCTCTTCTCTCTATATTTTTAAGCAGTATGCTTTGAAGACAAGAAAAAAATTGCAAAGTGAGTAATTTTTGAAGATGAAAGGGATTATTGGAGGATTAATTTTGACAACCAAAAAACAATTGCTCTTTTTGGTTAGAGTGTAGATCACATGTATGCTTACTCACTTGTATATATCCTTCACCATTAATTAAAAGTATTTCATGCACATCTAAATTTGTCCTTCTGTTCATTTGGTGTTGGTATAACGGATCGATTACCATCTTACACGGCCATATTCGTGATGTCTTTAGATTAATATTTGACATAATACATAAATATGTTTTTTAATTTGAATTCATCTGACATATATGTCCTTCAATTTTTGGTATGCACAAATAGACACTTAAACTTGTATAAAATTGAACAAGTTGACTCATAAGTCCTACAACATAATACATGTAGGACGTCACATAGGATACAAAATTATCATATAGGACACCACGTAAGATGAATGTGTCTATTGGACCTAAGTACTTTAGGGTTCGAGTGAAAATTATACAAATAGACATAGTTCATATTACTTATAGGGTCAAATAGATATGGTTCATACTACTTGAAGCAAAGAGTACAAGGTACACATTTTGCTGGCAGTGAGACAGCTTCAGATATGTAGTCAGTTCAATGAGACAATTTGAATACATCATAATGGATATTTTCACGTCTAGATGCAGGGAACCATTCAACGTGTTTAGGAACATAGGGTGTAATATATCAATGTAATGGACTATTGCTTCAGTGTCAATATGTTGGATTAATTCAACAAACAAGTTTAAATTATCTGTCAAACAAGTATGTGTATGTACACAAGACATACTATCTTTTGAAGTTTATTGCAAATCTATATATTTGAATTACTTATTAGCTAATTTAGTGTTTGAGATTATTTATTGCAAAATAATATTGATGTTTTTTAATTAGAAATTGTGGCATATAAATATTTTATAGTAAAAATAATATTACCACACTTAAAAGTGCAGCCAAATAACTGTAAATTGTGGTATGCACATGAGCAAGGACTACACTTCAAAGTGTTGTCATACATAGGATAGAAAAGGCAACACTTTAAAATCGTGGGCAATAAGGAAGCAAAGGCCACCCTTGAAAGTGTAGCTGTATGAGATAGAAATGTTAAGCTATATGAGGTACTGCAAAGCGTGGCCTTTTTGCCTTTTAGGCTACGCTTTTAAGCGTAGCTGATAAGGCAACACTTGAAAAGTGTCACCTAAACTCTAAGGTTATGCTTCTTTCGGCCACCCCTGGAAAAGCGTGGCTTAAAGTCAAAAAGTGTGGCCTTTTATCAAAGGTCACACTTTTCTAGGGTGGTTGTAGTAATAAAATGTTGTAGTCGTTTAACAGTACTTTTCATCATATGTCATAAAAATCAATGACATTTTTCAACATATGACATAATATATTCGATATTTGTATAAAAATGTCACTGTTTTAGCGAAATTTTCACTATATGTCGATTAATCAATGACATTCTGCAATAAATGTCATAATATATTCGACAATTGTATGAAATGTCGCTATTTTAGCAACAATTTTGCTAAAAATTGCTAAAATCAATGACACTTTACTACAAATGTCACTATTTTAGTAACATTTTTTCTAAATGTCACTAAAATCAATGACATTTGTCAGTAAATGTCATAATATATTCGACATTTATATTAAATGTCACTATTTAAGCGATATTTTTTCTAAATGTCACTAAAACCAATGACATTTTGTAGTAAATGTCATATTATATTCGACATTTGTAGCAAATGTCATCATTTAATCGACACTTTCGCTAAATGTCGCTAAAAACAACGATATTTTGCAATAAATGTCATTATCATAGTGACATTTTGGACCAAATGTCATTGTTTTTATGATATTTGATACCAAATGTCATTATTTTTACGATATTTGACATCAAATGTCATTGTTTTATGACATTTTGTTCCTAAATATCATAAAATTCTTTATTTTCCGACATTTATTTCAAATGTCACCAAATTAATGTCGCCGTTTGTACATTTTCTTGTAGTGAGTAGTGAAACACCTATAAAAGATTGGTAATAATTTAGACCAGTTGTTGTCAGGATGAAGTGCAGCAGCTAGCTGATCAGAACCAAGAGACTTGGCTAGCTTAAGAGCTAATGAGTTAGGATCCTTCTGCTTCATCATTGACTTAGATTCCGACCTTTTCCGATAAGAGATGATCGCTAACACTCTATTTTTTTTAGCAGATTATTTTTTTATACAGTCTATGGTATACCTCATTCTGCTTTCTAATACGAATAATATCATGAGTGAAATCAATGACAAGAATAATATCTAACTTGCAAATGTCTTATTTGACTTTCTTTGCCAATTAAATGATGTTTGACAAAGTGGTGAAATTGGTAGCAGCAAATGAGGACTTTCTTCCGTAAATCATGAGATATTTCAATGATCTAATTAGTATGACACCGACTCTATGACACCGACTCTTCACCTAATTTTCTTTTTAGTAGGTTTAGACTTTCAATTATTTCCTCCGTTTTAATTTGTTTGACTTATTTTTTTTTTTAGTCTGTTTAAAAAAGAATGACCCTTTCTTTTTTTATCAACTCTTTAACTTCAATTTTCTACACGACATGTTTAAGACCACAAGATTCAAAAGTCTTTTTTACTTTCTTAAATTTCATGTCAAATCAAAATAGGTCAAACAAATTGAAACAGATAGGAAAAAATCATTTCTTAGCCATTACGAGTGGCCATAATGAAACAATGAAGTTGCATCATTTTATATTCTTCATTCATCTGTTATACAAATAGACATAGTTCATAATTTAGGTGTTGTATGCTTGGCTCATTTCTTTCCTTATTTGCCTGCAATAAGTCACAAGTCGATTAAGTGTTTCATTATTAAAATTACCCGATTCTATGGGGCTAACATGCTTTGCATAGAATTAAGTAACATATTTTTTTTTTCTACATTAAACAAGTAGTATTATTCTTATGAAATCACTAAATGATGTTGTGACTCTATACTCCACATAATCAAGTAATAATTGCAATTAGGGGTATACATGACCGGATTGGTTTGAGTTTTTCAAATATCAAATCAAACCATTTGTGTAAAAATTTTAAATTTATAAACCAAATCAAACTAATAAAATTCGGATTTTTTCAGGTTTTTCAACCTTAGGTTGGTTCGGGTTTTTCAAATACCAAACCAAACCATTGTGTCGAATTTTTAAATTTATAAATCAAACCAAACTAATAAACCTCGGATTTTTTTTAGATTTTTGGATTTTTTCGGTAAAGTTTGCATACAAACATATAATTAACTTGTGCTCCAAATATTTCTTTAGTCCAACCAAAATACAATTATCTAAGGTATTTCTTTAAAAAAAATAACACAAAATATGAGATGAGTACTGATGAACAAAAATATTCAATAAAAAATAATAATGAAATCATTATATAAAATAAATATTGCAAAGTCATAATGAAAATGATCATAATTTAAAAGTACTAAATCATGCTAAAATCATAAGTTTAATAAGTATTAGTTACATTACTAAATATTTAAGGAAAATTAAAATTAGATTATGTATTTTAATGGTCTAAACGTAAAACTAAAGAACAAAATTCAATATTATTGTCATTCTTAGTGTTGAATTGATTTTCTTTTTGCATTAGTATTAATTTGATTTTGATTTAAATTTAATTATAATTATCAATATCTATGAACTATAATCTTTATTGGACCATTCCGAATTCTAAGTTTTAAACTTGAAATAATATATTAAAAGATAAAAACTATGAAATAGTATAAGAAATATTTTAAAATTATATCAAAGTAAATATTTTTATGTATAAAATAAAATTTTAAAATTACATATATAATGTCGGGTTGGTTTGGTCTCGGGTTGGTTTTTTTTAGTTAAAACCAACCCAACCCAAATATAGTCGGGTTTTTTTTTTCCAATACCAAACCAAGTCAAACCAAACCACTAGTCAGGTTTTTTTTTCGATTTACGACTTGGTTCGATTTTCGGTTCAATTTTATACGCCCCTAATTGCAATGCTAAAAAGACAAGATAAAGAAATCATTGATTTGAACCTCTTAACTCGGGTAGATAAAATTAATACTCTCCCGTTCACTTTCACTTATTCCTATAATAAATTTTCATTTTATTTGTTACTTTTGACATATCATAAAAAGACAATTATATTTTTCCATATTTTACCCTCAATATTAAATACTCTATTTCCAAGTCATTGTCCAATACTTAATACTAAACATCGTTTAATAGGAACAATTTAATAAAATACTTATATTAATAATTATTTTCTTAATGGGTGTGTCAAGTAAAATTAGGACAAATAAAAGCGAACGAAGGGAGTATAAATTATTATTCTACAATACATCCTTTAGCTGATTAGCATCTTTGTTTTGTAGCAATTATTAAGTGGGCCTCTAAACTTTAAGAAGATAAATAATATTTTATTAATCTTCCATCTGTCCTCCATTAGAGGAAAAAACAAGAAAAATAATTAATTAGTCTTTCTTGGTCATTGTTTATTACTATGTTCCTAATTACTTGTCCACTTTTGAATTGATACGTCTATTAAAAAAATAATAATTGACATAGTGAGTTTACCATTTTACCCTTATTAATTATGAAGTTGATGAATAAAAATTTAAAATTTTCAAATAGCACCTATTAAGTGCAATTAAAAATGAAGAGAAGAACATTTAGTCATTGTTTAGTACTCAATTGAAAGAAACTATAGACAGACTATAGCAAAGTGATCAATACTAGCTCTTCTCTCTATATTTTTAAGCAGTATGCTTTGAAGACAAGAAAAAAATAGCAAAGTGAAAGTAATTTTTGAAGATGAAAGGGATTATTGGAGGATTAATTTTGACAACAACAAAAAAATAATTGCTCTTTTTGGTTAGAGTGTAGATCACAGGTATTCTTACTCACTTGTATATATCTTTCACCATTAATTAAAAGTATTTCATGCACATCTAAATTTGTCCTTCTGTTCATTTGGTGTTGGTATAACGGATCGATTACCATCTTACACGGCCATATTCGTGATGTCTTTTGATTAATATTTGACATAATACATAAATATGTTTTTTAATTTGAATTCAGCTGACATTTATGTCCTTCAATTTTTGGTATGCACAAATAGACACTTAAACTTGTATAAAATTGAACAAGTTGACTCATACGTCCTACAACATAATACATGTAGGACACCACATAGGACACAAAATTATCATATAGGACTCCACATAGGATGAATGTGTATATTGGACCTAATTATTTTAGGGCTCGAGTGGAAATTATACAAATAGACATAGTTCATACTACTTATAGGGTCAAATAGACATGGTTCATACCACAAATAGACAATTTTTGAATGCAGACAGAATGCAATCAGCTATTGTTATATATCAAAGAATGAAGTTTAAGAGTATTGCTTGTATTTGTAGTTAGACATGTAAAGAAAAGGCTAACTAAGGTAACTAGATATCTAAATCCCTATAACTTATATACAAGAAAACATATAGCTTTATCATGCCAGCTTGTTACAAAGATAATCAACTCGAGTTCCATTCAATATTTTTGTGAACAGATCAGCTAGTTGCTCTCCTGTCTTCACGTAGCTAGTGGAAATCATGTTTTCCTGAATCTTCTCACGAATAAAATGACAATCAACCTCAATATGTTTAGTTTTTTCATGATACACCGGATTTGACGCAATATGAAGAGCAACTAGATTATGGAGTATGCATTGTTTGTCCTAGAATGTGATTTGCTTTTACTCTCTTTGCTTGCAGAGCTGTCGACGTATATCCACTCTGAGGAAATTCTGCTGGAAAACAAATGTCTGAAATAGAGAGGAGATTTCTTGGTACTTTTTTGTTTTGGGCAACTCAAAAAGGAAGGATTAAGGAGGGGAGATTGCGCGGACATGGAATGCAAGTCGGTGACACTGTCTCGGGACCAAGGGCAGACTTATCTTCTGCTGAAGTCAAAGAAGGTTATGAGTTTCTCCTTTCATTGGTTCCAGGGAGGTGGCCTGTACCAAATTTATGCAGCCCATTGTTTCAGAAATTCATTGAGCACATCCTTCAGAATGTGAAGGATCTTCTCATCAACAACAAAGATTTCGACAAGTTTGTTCTTCTGAAGAAAGAGTTTCAAGTCCTTGAAGAAAGTCTAAAATATCTAAAAACCTTCCTCAATTTCATAAAAGATGCAAGCATGGAGCTAGAGAAATCCAACATTCTTTTTAATCATTTAGAGGGCATCACAGTGAATGCTGCATACATATGTTACCTTTGTTATGTGGAAGAAATGGATGGAGATTCACCATCTAAGTTGACACTTCAAATCTCTCATGTTTTGAAAGATATCAAGCCCATTAAGCCGCACGTTGCAGAAATCTATACTGGAGCTCTAAGAGGTTCAGTTAAATTGCAAATCCAATACAGCCGGGATGTGATAGAATTTGTTGAAGGTTTTGTTCATTTCATCTTCAAGGATTTGTTGAAGTTATCAGATGGTGAGGCATGTTCTTTGATGCTTCCTCTTAAAAAGGATCAAATCAAAAGCCTTGCCGAAGTATCAAAGCAATTGGTAACTTTGCTCATTTGTCCACCAGAAGATTTATATGTTATCCAGGAAAAAATGAGTGACAAACTTACTTGCATTGAAGGTCTGATTGCTGAGGTAGTATCTGCTGCTTTCTCTTTCTCCGTTGACAAAGCAGCAGAAGTTAACTCGGTATTCAGTGACTTGTTAAAAAAGATTGAACATGTCATGGAAGATCTAAAATATGTGATTCTGAAAGATCTAGTGTCATCAAAATGTAATTTTCCTAGGACAAATGGATTGGGGTTTATCGCTTATCTCTTACGCTATCTGAAAGAGCTGCTGCAAGACGGAAAGTGTGATTCTGTTGTCAAGCATCTTATTGAAGAAGCTCAGGAAGAGTTATATCTCTTAAGATACTTCTTGAAGGAAGTTGAAAAGAAAAAACATGAGTTTGAGGTGGTGAATAAACATGATCTATGGACAGAAGTCATATCTCTAGCATACCAGGCAGAATGCATAATTGATTGCCTGGTTACCGGAGATTATCCTGTTTGGTATCTACATTTGTTATGTAAGATCACAACAGAAACTAAGGTTGTAAGGGATCATTTGAAAGAGTTCCATGCTACGATTACGCGAGAAGTTGAAGTCCCTATTGAAGAACAAGGACCAAATCCTGTCAGACAAGTAGTTGAGACTACACAACTTGATGAGGTAATGGTGGGTTTTAAGGACGAGGCTGACTTGCTAATCGAACAGCTCACTATAGGACCAAAGTACTTGGATGTTGTGTCTATCGTAGGGATGCCTGGTCTTGGAAAAACTACACTAGCAAAGAAAGTTTTTNACAGTGTCTCTCACTAATGAGCTAGTAGACTACATGGTCAAGAAGGCAAGCAGACTGCGAAAACTCAAATGCCACTGTAAAGAGCCTCTCAAACTCAAATTAAATGCTCTTCAACTTGAAACACTCAGTGTAAACGGTAAGATTTTGAATTTCACCTTGCCCGCGACACTAACAAAGCTAACTCTATCAGATGTTTTGTTGCCACAAAGTGAACTGTCTAATATCGGAAGATTACCAAATTTAGTGGTTCTCAAGTTGGAACATAGAGCATTTCAGCAGGACAAATGGGAGATCGAAGATCAAGAGTTTCTGAACCTCAAGGTTCTTAAATTAAGATCCCTTAAAATAACAACATGGAATGCCTCAGATGAGTCTTTACCCAATCTCGAACACCTTCTTATAGAAAACTGTTTTAATCTTCAAGAAATTCCTTCTATGGTTGGATATATTCTTACTCTAAAGATGGTTGAAACAAAACGATGTGGTGAGTCTCTTGAAAAATCAGTTAAGGACATTCAAGAAGTGCAAGAAGGATATGGAAATGCAGAGCTCAAGGTCCTTATTTACCCCTTGCATATAAAAAGCTGCAACACTGGTTTAACAGGTAACTGACTCAAGATTAATTGCATCATCTTTTGAGCTTGTACACTTTTACCTGTTAAATCTTTCGTAAAATATATTTGAGAAGTGTTTCTTTGCTGTGCAGAAATAGAAGATTGCGATTGAAAGAGGGGATCTAACGGACCAGTTTTTCTCTTAAGCTGTTTCCT
The DNA here is from genome assembly GCF_019186545.1 of Solanum stenotomum. NCBI lineage: Eukaryota > Viridiplantae > Streptophyta > Magnoliopsida > Solanales > Solanaceae > Solanum > Solanum stenotomum. Next base: position 98,800,583 of record NC_064282.1, read on the forward strand.
TTATTCATTATGCATAATCATATCCAGCTAGATGGATAATTTTCTTGTTTTTGAGTTTTGTGTGTACTTCAAAATAATTTTTTCAATGGATCCATTGCATTGACCTATGAACTTTATTATATGATATTATGTATGCTTCTACATTAACACCTTGTTTGGATGGAAGTTACCCATTATTGTATAGTTAGTTTAAATACAATACTTGTTTTGATTGTTACTTAAATTTTATTGTATTGTATCGTTTAAATCCATTGTTAGGTAACGACGAAAATTTCAGTGTGATCGCATCGTTACCTTAATATTTTCTTCTCATTTTGTCTTTACTTATTATTTTATAATTCAATTTTAACCTTTATCCTACCTTTTCATAGTATCTCTACCCCATAACGTACTTTTCTTATTGATTTATCAATCAAATTATTGATGTGTGATATTTATGTAACGATGGAGAACGATACATTCTATCTAAACATAGTATACATTAAAGTAATACAGTATGGCACAATACAATATAATATAATATAATACAATACAATACAATATGAAACAATACCCACCATTTCACCTCATTGTTCTCCTCATCTCCGCTCATCTCTGTCCACCACCAACTCCATGTCTTCTTCTGGATCTACAAATATACCCACCATTTTCACCATCAGCAAAACAGAAATCGGCAAAAAAAAGAAGGTAAAATTGTAAGAACAATAACAAAACAATTTCTTAGTTGATAACATGTTCTTGAAGCTCTAAAAGCTCTCCCGGTGCACGGCTACTAACGTGCACTAGCCATGGGCAGGAGGCCAAAGAGCACAAACCTAGCTGAAGCAAGCACACTAGGAGGTACACAGAAGAACACGCAACCTGGTAATGGGGGACCGACGCAGCTTAGGACTGAAGAAGCAATCGAAACAGTGCAGGAACACCAGTTGAGGGATGAAAGTACGAAGGGAATGGGCACTCCAGCGAAGGAGAGAGTTCAACAATGGACAGAGGTTGTATCTGGAAGGAGCTCACACATCTCATGGGCAGACAAAGTTAAGCAAGAGGTGAATTCCAATGCAATTGATCAAGGTAAGGACACACCTACGAAGGGCAAATCTATTTGGGAGAACTTTGACATCTCAAAAATTGCTAATGCAAGGTTCAAATTGGAGTATGAAACATGATTGTGATTTTTGGACAAGTAAACCCCCTGGGATTGCAGCTGGTACTGGAAAACATTACATAAAATGAAGTTGAAGATGCGAGGATGGTATAACAATGATCACTATTATTTAACAGGTAATGGTGAGTATTCAGTGTCTTTGGGATATGAAAGTCTAATAGGCAGTGTACCGAAATTGGAGATAGCTACTCTAATATGAAATAGAATCACAGTACCTAAACATCAATCTATCAATTGGCTTGTTGTTTGGGGTAGACTTCTTACGAAAGATAAAATACAAAAGATAGGTTTCGGGACAGGAGATACTGATTCCAATCTATGTAATAGTGCAGCACTGGAAAATGATGAGTATTTATTTGGTCAATGCCCATGGAGTAAAGAGGTATGGATGAAGGTGCAACAATGGTTGGGGATAAGCTTACCATGTAAAAGGGTCAAGGATATGCATCAAGAATAAGCACTGGAATAGAGGGAGAAAAGTAGTGGTTGCTGCTACATATGAAGTTATAATCTACTACACATAGCTGACTCGAAACCAAGTGATCTTCATGAAGGCAAAACCTAATAGTAGGTTTGTAATCCAGTAGATAAAACATATCATCAGGGAGAGTTCACATTTTACTGCCAAAAAAAAAAAAAAAACTTTGCCAAAATTGACAGGAAGATTTATTTTCCCCTGTACTGGAAAATTTTGCTGTGTGATCGTTTCTTCTAATGAACCACCAGCTACTGTCATGTATTCCAATCTCTGCCATTTGAAGCAGAACTGGACCGGCAATTACGATTCTGACGAGAGCTTCTTCGGAGAAAGACGATGATAAACCCCGCATTTGAAACTGACAGAAAGTGGTATTAAAAATTGGGGAAAAGGGAATTTGATGGCTGCTTAGTGGTTTGTTCACCGGAGATGGAACGAAAATGGATAATTGGCGGTGGGACTATGGTGGAGATGAGGGAATCCGTGGTGGTTTGTTTTTAGGTTGTTAGGAGGTACGGGTGGTTCGGCGGTGATGTGATTCGGCTCGGCTCTATATGAATTAGGGTCTAAATTATGTCAATCACGTAAACTAATTTAAATAATATTGAAATGTTTGAAATTAACATGAGTAAAATAAATTAGCCTCAAGAGATCCTACCTACATTTTATTATATATATATATAGCTTCTAATCGCTTTTATTATTAATATATGGATTTAATTCGGACTCCCAACACCTCACTTCACTTGCCAAGTGAATGAGTGGAAGGTTAATTTGATAGCATAGCTATGATATACAAGTGCTTTACTCCTAATATAGATTTGATCTTTTCGACGTAAATTTAGATTTAGTCAAGCTTCAATATAGATATGTAATATTCCTATAATTTGTTTTTGTTTTTTTTGGTTTCCCACCCGATATTCGGAGTCCACATTGAAGCTCCGACTAAATCTGATCGTGCACTCTAAAGCCCATTCAGGGATGGCGCTCCCAGGATTTTTTCCATACCCAAAGCTCAGACCCGAGACCTCTGATTAAGGATGAAACACTCCCACCAGTGCACCACAACTCAGGTTGATACTCCTATAATTTGTTGAATTCTAGTAACAACCATCAATAAGATTGCTAAGCCAAGTGCTACAAAGACTATATTTTAATTGTTCATCTATTAGTATTATGAAAGAATATTGTAAAGTAAATTTCATAAGAGTTCATAATCTCAAGCTTGACTAGGTTGGGTGAGTTATAATTTCATAAACTAACCATCTCTAGATTACACAAACAAATCAAGTTTCCGATAAAGAGCAAATTCCGACATGCACCAAAAATATATATTATAAAGTAAATTACTCCATTTGTTACAAAATAAGTGACGTAACAATTATTTTATTTATGAATAAGAACAACAAAATTAAATAAGTATTAAGCAAAGTTAAATCAATTTTTATAGTTAGTTTTTTTTCTTTTCTAAACATGAGAGAATCTCATAATTTGTAAAATTTAACAACACATTTTCAACTCTTATATAATTTTAAATTAAACAAATCATATAACATGCGACATAATCCAATTTTAATCATAGCCTCAACCAAACTTTCTTAACTTTAATTATTTATATATTTATTTATACGTGCTTTGTACTTTTCTTGACTTTGACTTAAAGTGTAAGTGAAAAAAAAAAAGATATTATAGCTAATTAAAATCAATTATTAACAGCGCTGCCTTTTTGAAGTTTAATTAAACATGTGACCTAATCCAATTTTACTCATAAATTACATACACTTTGGTAAATTAGATACTGCATTAGATACTTCAAAATTTTATCATTTAATAGCAAAAATTATTAGTAGTTATTTATCATTTAATAGCAAAATTTTAAAAAGCTCTTTGGTTTTATCTATTGAAAAAGAAATAATGAAAATGACAAAAGAAATGGCGTTGACCTCAACTTCCTAGCCATTCTTCTTGTTACATTTGTGGCATTTGCATGGTCCTTTATTTATCTTTTGAAACTAAATTGTTTTTAATTTTCACTCATTGTTCGATATTCTGTATTTGAAGTGTCGATTAATTAAAATTTATGTCGTAAATGACTCGTTAAAAGGAAAACGTTTCTTATTAAGATTTTCTTCAAATTCAAAATTCGAGCCTCGGACTTTTGATAATGGGTAAGTAGAATATAACAATGACAACAACATATCTAGTGAAATCCCACTAGATGGGTTCTGGATAATACAATGTACGCTACGAAATAGTGAGACTGTTTTTGAAAGATCTTTAGCTCAAGTGTGTTAAACTCAAGTAACAGAAGAAGAAATCATATCAGTTAATAAGAAAAATTGTGTAAAGTCTACAATAAAGAAACAATAATAACAATCAAATAGTATGATAATCGAAATACTTTAAACAATATATGAGTACGACTAATACTACGACAGACACTATCAAGACTAAACATTTGCAAGGCAAGACAATATTCTACCCTAATACACGATTTCTACTTTTTCTTATCTAGAATCATGGCATCAGTAATATGAAGTTGCGTCATGTCGTGTCTAAGTACAATGTTGGAACACATATCATAGATATTTATTATTTTAATTTGTTATTGATATTATAGTTTAGGGGTATTATTGGAAACATATGCCTTGAAGCAATCGTCGGATTGATTAACTTACTTGCAGACCTCGTAAAGCGGGGAAATTAAATGTTTAAAGGTCAATAATCCCATTAATACCCTCATTAAAAATCTAAATTTACTTTTAATGCCATTATTTATAGAAAATATCGCCCCCAAACAAGTAGGAAAAATAATATTTTTTAAAGAAAAATCTCATCACACCAACATTGAATTTGGGGGAAATTAAAAAATAAAATAAAAATTGAATGTTGGTGACTAAATTACATAATTTACCCTTGGAAGATCAAATAATTCACTATTTTTACCATTTTTTTCTTTTATAGGTATCCATTTTAAAGCCTGACTAATTCAAATACGTATAGAAAACTCTTTGAAAGAAAACTTTACTTTTAATCAAAAGTAATTTTTATTTTCAAAACTCGAAATCGAAACCTTTTATTAATTCTCTCTACTTTAATTCAAACCTCTGCCCACATTATGATGTCAAATTCCCCTTTAAGAAAATGCCCATCACAAATTAAATAGTATTTTTTTTTGTGGGAAAAAAAGATGACAGTTATGATACTTTGTTTTTATTTTCAACTTGTGTGTGAAATATAACTTCTAATTTATTTGTTGCTCATCTTTGCTATTGCAATGTAATGACTTTTTTGCCCATGTACACGAGTATATTTGCAATATTTTTATAGTAATATACAAGATATTGCTGCCGAATTTTAATATAAATAGGTAAACATAAAAAGAAATCGCAAGAATTTAATATGAAAAAAGTTTTGACTTTGTATATATAGTATAACCTTTCAATAAAAAACATTCATATGAACTCCTTGCGATCCTATCTTCAAATCCGATCACGCATATATCATAAACTTTTTAAATATGCATATCATATCTTTAAAAACTAGACAATTTTGAGATACACCATGATTTTCATTTAATTTCTTTAATAATGAAATACTTGACTCCAAAAACATAATGATGAGGCCAAATTTTGAAATAGAAAATTTTCCAACAACCATAAAGCAAGGTATATCCCTTTGCTCTATCTTGAAGAATAAAATTAGACGTTGTCAAATGTATGTTCCTTTTCACAAATTAAAGTAGATTCTTTGTGGATTTTTATTTTTTTTTGACAAATTATAGAATGATTCTTTTTTTTTAATTCAATCCATTTTGTATGATTATACTAGAATAGCATGATAAAATTAAAAGTATGTCTACTTTAATGGAATCTCTGTCCAAGACCATTCGAGTTAGGATGGGATAAGGTTATACTGAATGAATGATTAGATTATTAATTAAAAAAAAATCATCTTTTTAGAATCGCATGGTGTTTAGATTAGCTTTTGTGTACTTTGATTAATTTTATGGGATATTTGTCACCTCACCAATAACATATCTCGACTAATTTCACAGGACACGTCACATTCCACCTGCAACATGTATCGACGGATTCTACAAGATACCTGTCATCCATCTCCCACCAACAACATGTCTCGACTAATTGCACAAGATACCTGTCACCTCCCACTAACAACATGTCTCGACTAATTCCACAAGATACATGTTACCTTCCACCAGCAACATGTCTTGCCAATTTTCACAAAATACTTGCCACCTATCACCAACAACAAGTACCAAGTTACTATATTCATCAATGTTAGGGCAAATGAGAAGAATCAACTAGTAATTTTTTGTCTTCGTTAAAATTTGAGCAGACTTCAAGGGTGGGGGGCATTTGGGGTAGTCGGGTTGATCGGGTGTTCTCATTCTAACATCGGTACATAAGAATAATGAAATGAAGTGAGACGTCGAAGACAGGAAAAAGAGTAGAGTCGATCATGCTCGACGATCGGGAGAAGCAAAAACGAAATCAAAATTTGATCGAAAAAGAAACAAGGCTATGGATACCATGACCAATCATCATTGATAAAGAAAAAATCTTTCTATGACTCTAAACCACCAGATTCCACAATAATTGCAGCTAAACGACGTCACATAAATTGAAACAGAGACAAGTATAATTTTAAAAGGTGTATATATTTCTAATTTCTAAAAGTGTAATTTTGTGAAAATGGAGGGCTAATATTAGAGACAATAAATTAATGCAGTCCTAGTCACACACAAAAATTGATTCAACCACCACAAAAGGGTTTTCCCTTCTTAATTGGCTCAACAATAGTGGTACTATTTGCTGTTGTGTATAAATAACTCTCTCCCCTTTGCCATAACTTCTTTTTTTTACTCTTGTGAAAACCCTCGAGAGCTTCAGTCCCCAAAGCTATTCTCTTTTTGAAATCTGAAGAGAGACAGCTGAGAAAGAATGGGTGAGAAGCCAGTATCTGGAGGTGTTTGGCCTACTGTTAAGCCATTTATTAATGGAGGTGTTTCTGGTATGCTTGCTACCTGTGTTATTCAGCCTATTGATATGATAAAGGTAACATCTTTACCACAATCTTGATTTTATTTTTTATGGGTATTGCTTTTATTGATTGTTAGTGTGTTCTTGATTGTAAAGATCCTGTCTTTTTTGATGTTTTGATGTGTTTTTGGGGTTTTGAGATGTGTTTGGTTAGTGGGTCGTGTTCAGATCTTGAATCAAATGAGTGTTTTATTGTTATTTTGTTTTATATGGGATGTTTGGTACTGATATTTTGGTGGATTTGGTTGGATTTCAGATCTTAGATCAAATGGATTTGGTTGAAATGTGTCAGCTTACTTTTCTTATATAGAGTTGTTTTGTAGTGAATGGACAGGAGTTAGCCTTGTAAATATTGAATCTTTGGGGTAGTTTCTTATGCAATATGAGGTAAAGTTTGAGTCTTTCAGCTTGTGGTGTGCTAAAGTTTGATGGGATCTATTCTGATTTATGTTACGTCCTTCTTATGATGGCGAGCAGGTGAGGATACAATTGGGACAGGGATCAGCAGCTGATGTTACCAAAACCATGCTTAAAAATGAAGGCTTTGGTGCCTTTTACAAGGTTTGTTCTCGTGAGATTTATATCTATGTAGCTTTGGTTGATGATTAATAATGTATCGGCATTTGCTTGTTGATCTCTGATTGAATGAATCTTTATTTTTTCTCGGATCACAAGAATCAGATAGGTATTTTAATTTCCCACCAAGTAATGAGTATACCTTGTTCTTTTAAACTCGGTGAGGATGCATTTGTAGGTCATACATTATAGTATCCTCAATAGAGTAGGAACGATAAATCTCTCCAATACTTTAGTTATGCCGTACTGGATTACCTATTTTCTTGGAAAAAAATCAGCAAGAAAACTAGATGATGCTTTTCCCACTAGAAACATTGGAGAAAGCTGCCTGCATCTAATGCAAGTGACTCCCAGACCATTAACTTATCTATTGTACAATTATTAATTGAGATAGTTGTTAGATTTCCTATGAGAGTACCTAGGGAAAATAGACGATTCTACCTAAAATTCAGATGGCTTTTACTTGGAGGACAATTGAGTTAACTCTGAGATGGATGCAATATTATCGCTGTCATCTAAGACTGATGTCTTATATCAAGATTGTCCAAATTAATATTACCCATCAGTGGATGGCTTAATGCACTTCCTCTCATATTTTTGTGTTATATGTTTTTTTTGTTATTCCATGCCATCAATTATTTATCATCTTACGCAGGGTCTTTCAGCTGGGCTTCTTAGGCAGGCAACCTACACAACAGCCCGACTTGGGTCATTCAGGTGACTGTTTGTCCTAAATTTATCTTTTCTCCATTCAGAATGAACCGGGCTTATTAAAATTTTCAAACACTATTGATGATGTGTCAAGGTTCATAGTTGTGACACATGTTACTGTGGAATAACTTGGAGGTTGTCCAAGGATACCACTGTTATTCTGCATAGTCGCACCTTTCTTATCAGGTCTAATTTTTCATTTGTCTTATTTGAATCAAGATACAGTCTGAACTACTCATGTTGAGGTACTTGGCGCATGTCTTCTAGTGAAGTTACTCTTTGGTTATGTCAATTGTCAAGATGGAATAAATTTGTGAACAGTTATATTATTTATTTTCTGCAAGTCTTGCTTTTCAGATTTTTTGAGGATTAAGACACCCCATGCCACCCTCTCCCTCTACCCTCCACCCTCCACTTGGCTGTTAACTTTTTGAAGGTTTTGCAGCTTGGTATTATTTTATAATTTTATGAGGTGGTTGCGATTATTGGGTTTACTCTGTTCTTTTCTGCTTATTCTATTTTCAAGGGGTGTGATATCATTGTTGGACCTCCATTAGAATTCAGGGTTTTGCTAAAATTTTATGTGTTCATGGAAATATTGAGCTAACATACCTTTTGAAAAGAATTAGCATGAAAAAATATCTGCAGGTTCAAGAAAAAGTAAACAAATTTTAGATAAAATACAAAGGTTTAATAATCTACTTCACTTATTCCATGCTTGATTGTTGTGCCAAGTGTAGTTGCAAACCACTTAAAGTCTTGAATCCTCTAAAACCACTTCAAATCCTTTGGCTCATTAATCATGAGATGTTGAGAACTAGTTCGGGTTTCCATCCTCCATGTGGATAAAGACAAATCAATGAGAACCCATTGTCTTCTTCCTTTGGAGGAATGTGAGCTGGTTTCAGGACATCGATTTATGTGCAACAGGAAGCTACATTTCACATGTAATTAGCCTATCATTAAATGAATGCCTGTTTTTGTCTGTTGTCTGTACCCTTCAGCAAACAGTGTGAAGACCTTGAAAATTTTTCGTGATTTAAAACCTAGCTATATACACTACATTGTTGGTGATTTTGGGATGAGTTTTTATAATAGTACAACTTAATGCTGTTATGCCTTTTGCTTGATAATGTTCTTTCTATAGTCATCCATGAAAAGAAAAAATAAGTAGGACTAACTCTTTTGCCTTTCTTCTGGTTTTCTTAAAATAGAATTTTGACGAACAAGGCCATTGAGGCTAATGAAGGGAAGCCCTTACCTCTGTACCAAAAGGCTTTGTGTGGTTTGACTGCTGGAGCAATTGGTGCAACTGTTGGCAGTCCAGCAGATTTGGCCCTCATTCGTATGCAAGCTGATGCTACCTTGCCTTTAGCACAGAGACGCAATTACACAAATGCATTCCATGCACTCTCTCGTATTGCGGCTGATGAAGGAGTTCTAGCCCTCTGGAAAGGTGCTGGCCCAACAGTAGTAAGGGCAATGGCATTGAACATGGGTATGCTTGCCTCTTATGATCAGAGTGTGGAGTTCTTCAGGGACAACCTTGGCATGGGCGAGGCTGCCACAGTAGTAGGTAAGATAATTTCTGTACAAATGCTTCCTTGGTTTTAGCACCGGTGTATCCTATATGTACTACAGGTCTTGATTTTAGTTTTAAGTCGAGTTTCTTCAGTGTGTTTCCTCAAGAAGGGTTTGAGTTCAGATTGTAATTTCAAGAGGGCATCAAATGTTTCCAACTTGTCTTGAAAAAAGAAGTGACCTTCTCTTCGGAGAAATCCGCCCATCTTTTGCATAGCGTGGCTAATCATTCAAGTTACTAATTGCTAGAGACTGCAGCATCTTTAGGCCTGATTTCTCTCTTTGGTGCAATTAGTGCTTTATGGCGAAAAACGGCTTGCTGGGAAATGTTTTGTTTAAACTTTGCTTCCTGTGTTTATGCATATGGAACTTGTATCCATTCTAGTTTCTTGGTGGATTAAGAGAAATTGGGACTCTTGAAAAGCTGGTTAACACTTAACAGTAGTGCAGACTGTTAGATGGTGTAAGTTATTCCTTTGAGTAGATTCTTCTGCTCTGGCTCTAGAATGTTATCAAGTCAGTCATTTTTGTTGTGGCAATCAATAACCATGGAAAGGGGAAAAGGTTGTCCGGGGTATTAGTGTGTTCAAGCACTTTTTTTCCTTGCTCTTCACATTCGACTGTCTTGAACGTTAGTGTTACCATTGAATGATGAATATGCTGCAAATTTCAATATCCCCCATGAGGCATAATGTTTCATGTTCTTACAAAAAGTACCTTTTGTGTTATTAAAATACAGGGGCCAGCAGTGTTTCTGGATTCTTTGCTGCTGCTTGCAGTTTACCATTTGATTACGTCAAGACCCAGATTCAGAAAATGCAGCCAGATGCTGAAGGAAAAGTGCCCTACACTGGTTCTTTCGATTGTGCCATGAAGACTTTGAAGGCAGGAGGACCCTTCAAATTTTACACTGGATTTCCAGTATATTGTATTAGGATTGCCCCTCATGTTATGGTATGTTTCCCTCTGTTCTCCCAACTTCCTTTCTCTCGGTTTTATATTAAAGCTTTAAATATATGTTTGCTTCTTTCTTTTGCTTATACAGATGACTTGGATTTTCCTTAACCAAATTCAGAAGGTGGAGAAGAAAATCGGATTGTGATTGTTGCAAAAAAGATACATCCTCTCAAGTTGATCATCATTAGAAATAACATCTTCGCCTTGTTGTATTAGTACTGTTTTCACTCTTTCTTAAAGGCTTTAAGATTTTTGTGGTGATACATTGACTTGCGGAAATTTAGGTTAGACATTTGGTCTTTTCTATATTCCTACCAATGTAGTTTTGGGAAGACTACTTTATCCAAACTGATGGGAAGATTCTTTTAGCTGAATAATCTATGTGCTTCAAAAACCGTCTTGAAGTAGGTAGTATGGAGTTCACCAATTTTGGTGTCATCTTGAACTTGATCTTGTTGCCTATTTTTGGATATACTTAAATGGTTAAATCTCATTTGTTAGCATCCATCCTGGTATGAGCTATTGAGTATTTGAGTAAAAATGCATCCAAATGTTCTTGCTCCATTTGGATCTATGGATTTTATGCACCTATCTTTGTCTCCCTTATCATTTAGCCAATTGTTATATCCCTTGTCTATGCATTACAACAACAGGGTAGAATGTACGTAGGCCTTACCATTATCTCGTGGAGGCAGAGATTGTTTTTGAAAGATCCTCGGCTCAAAAACATACTCATGAATCTCATCTTAGAATTGTGAAGAATAGTCTGCATTACAACACATAATTCTATGGCATGATGGATGAATTACAAAACAAAGAGATCTTTTGTTCATTTCTGATTCATGTATTTTATGTTGTTGATCTCTATGAAAATGTTTCATATAACTAAAACACTCTAGATGCCATATCAAGGTGCAATGTTGCAAAAGTTATTGAACTTGAGTGGAGGTGTAGAGTAGTGTGTTGAGAGTATTTTGGAGGCAACAAATCCATTAGCTGCTTCTGTGTAGTGAATACCATCCCAACTAATGTACTTGAATCTATTTTCACATATTGTGTAATTTCCTTGCCCACATTTGTTGTTTGATTCAAAGTTGTATGGTGGCCCTCCATATCCACAACATCCCATCAATGGATTCACAAACCCTGCCATAAAAAGGAGAACCAATACATTGTCAAGAAAGTCCTGTCCGCACTAGGTGTTTACACCAAACTGGTCACCAATAAGGTAATTATAAGTAGATAAGAAAGGACATGTTTCTATGGGTTCACGCACCAAGGAGGGACCTAATCTCCATCTCCACTCGTTCAATGAGACCCCAACCTAAGTTGCTCAGACTCTCCAAAAATGTTGCCACACTCGTGTCGGATCCTTCAAAAATACACGCACCCATCAACATTTTTGAAGAGTCCGAGCAACATAGGCCCCAACAATAGTTGTTTCTATTTGGCATAATTTATAAATGTACCTTTCAACTTTGTTGCGTTTGACATCTATGCCCTTCAACTTTGGTTGTGCATAAGTAGTGCCTTAAATTTGTATTAAGTTGAACAAGTAGATAAAACGCGTTCTACGTGGCAATTCACATTCTACGTGTATTATGCAACGTAGGACATGTGTGTCTACTTGTGCACAACCAAAGTTGGAAAGCATAGATGTCTAACTGATATTTAAGGAAGGAAACAAAGACTTACCATAAGTAGAAGAGTTAGCAATGAGATCATATTTGATGGAGTAGATATCAGCATATACAATGGTGATATTCTTCATTTCATCTCTTAATTTTTCACAAAGGAATTGTAATTTGTCATTAAATATTTTTGCACCTTCATTAAGAGAAATTAAACATCCATTCTCATCATAATCATTCTCATTTTTCTTATATGTTGCAAGTGATTTAGGCAAACACCCTAATGGTCCTGTATTATGTACCCAAAAATTCTTTCCACCTTGTTCATAAATTGCCTGCAAATTCAATAAATCCAATAAAATAATAATAAAGGAAAAGTAAAAAAAATTAGAAAATAATATAATAATAATAATAATAATACAAATTCACTAAACTTACCTTTATAACATTTTCAATTTCTGAAATAATATCAGGAATTTTGAGAATTGCTTTTTCATATATGAGTCCACCAAATATTCCATCCAAATCATTTTGTCCAATATCAATTGTGTAAAGTGCATTCCTTAAATCTTTATCTCCTGGCAAATTTCCATCACCTATCAATCAAGAAATCCGCGATGGTTAATTATGTTTTGAAATTCAGTAAATGAATCTTACTCACACAACACGTGTTGTGCTCATATTACTGGATCAAACTATTGTGTTTCGAAATTTAGTCTATCTATCACAAAAACACGTGTTATGCTCATTTTACTGAATCAAACCCTTGAGGGGATCAACTGGTTGATTATATTTCGAAATTCAGTCTATCTATGACAATATGACATGCGTCTGACTTATACAACACGTGTTGTTGTGCTTATATCACTGGATCAAAGACTCGAGGGCGCTATAATTTCATATACCTTTGTTAAATAACTCAAGAGAAAGAGATTGAAACCGATGGAATTGAGCAAATTGGATATGCAAATTGAAAGAATCTAATCTTGGAAGAGTTTTAGAACCAGCAATAGCAAAATTAACTCCATTTGTGAAGTTTTTGCCTATTGATTCCATAAATGGAGTCAAATATCCATTTCCCACACTTTCACCTATAATAAAAAAATAAAGAAAATCAAATTAAATAAAATTAATAAATAAACAAAAACTAATCATGAGACGGAAAAAATAAAATATGAAATTACCTTCGATAAGAAAGGCATTACTCCCAAACATCGAATAAGAAACAAAAAATATTACACTTTCTTATAGATAATATGATTTGAAAAAAAATGGTAACAAATTATTTCAATCATCTAACAATATCACACTGTGTAACCATCATAGATTATAGTAGAACGGCATATATTCCTCTTCTTTTAATCAACTATTTCGGGTCCAAAACAATGAATATATAATTGTCTTTGATAGAAAGAGTTTTATTTTGAAACAAGATCTTCCGACATGAATCAAGATCTTGAATATCGAACATCGAGCAGGAATTCAAATAAAAGATAGTGTAATAACAAACCAAACTTACATAGAAAATCAATAATTAATCTGCCATCACACATTCGACCAGATAAATCATGATTAAAAGTATGTATTTTTGGAAGCTGTCCCATCATGCCACGTACTATTACATATCCACCAGTATCAGAATTTGAATCACCAAAATTTATAATTACTAAATTTTTATTGCATTCTGAATCAACAGATAAAGGGAAAAAAAGACCAAGAAAAATGGAAATTGCAAATGAGATAAAATAAAATATTTTTTCCTTCAAATCCATCATCAAACATTTTTTTTTCTTTTTCTAAATTTAGGGTAAGAAAAATAGATGAAATGATAATTTTATGTAGATGTAATTAAGGATCATATAAATTCTGTAACGGAAAATTATTTTATTATATGAAAGAAACCAAAAGATTAATTAATTACCATTTAATGAAGAAAATTGTTTAGCTTCTTAAACCGCAAGGAAAATAATTAATTTCCCTATAATACAATTAAGGTTAAAAATAACTCCAATCAAGCAATAAATATTCTAGCAAGGACTAGTAGTCTAGTACAATGGTAAAAATTTATTTGAACTCGATGTTTGTTACAAAACTTCCAATCATAACACGATTTGTGCTCATATATTTTATCACGTTAATCATAAAATTAGTTAATTGTAATATACTTTAATATAGATATTGAATGCGAGTAAGTATTTACCTTCACATAATAGCAATAGTTCATCTTACAAAAACATGTTTTACAAGTGTAACTACTCATGTTATCTTATCTTTAAGGATATAAAAATAGAGTTGATGACACTATGAGTTAGACTCAATCGAATTTAATCAATTCTATTTTCTGTCAAGGTGAAGAACTGAACCAAAAATTCTCTTTCTTTATCATCAATTGAATCCCCTTGTACACACAAGGTTTGGGGTAGGTGAATCCAAACAGTGTGATGTAGGCAACCTAGCTACCTTGATTGGCTCGTAACCTATAGATCATAAATACAACTTTACCTTTGCTCCAAAACTCTTCTTCAAAGTTTTAATCTTTATAAGGTTTAGCTCATATACAAAGAATCTCTAGTACACTCAAAATCCGAAATAAACACACCCAAATAATGCGATGTAATCATGTAAACAACCTAGATACCCTGATTCAGTGGCTTATAATATATTGATCGATCACATGAAGATAATTTAAGTTTTGCTCCAACGCTCCCCTTCGAAATTATAATCCTTACAACAAACAAACAAAAACAAGAAAAATACATGGTGATTATAGCAATTAATAAAAGATAAAAATTCCAAATTAGCAACGGTCAAAAATCTAAAACCCCACAAATAGACAAAATAAATGGATTAAAATGAGCAAAGTAGACCTTTTTTATTTGACAACTCTCTAATTTTAACTTTTCACATGATATATTTATGATCATAAAATTAAATAACGCTTTAATACATTTTATCTATCTTTAACTAACACCATATTTGGATATTAATTTTTTCATTGTTGTCAAAAAGTAGGAAGATAAATAAATATTTAAAAAGGAGGGACCATTATTAAAATATAAAAAAGATAATTAATTTTTAAATAAAAAATCGTAGGAAGACGATAAAGTTGCTGAGAAAAAAAAGCTGATTTTGGCCGAACATTGAAACACTATACAAAAAAAAAATTCAAAATTTTCTAGAAGAGAGGCTGAAAGGGGAATTCTTTTTTTTTTTTTCTGAAAATTTTAAGGAATTTTTATATTTTAGGTGAAAATTTTGAGATTAGTATTGTTGATTATGGTGTCGATTAGATACATATTGGTATTAGGTTTTGTATTTGCAGCGTTTGGATATACGAATTCCGAATCGGTTTCTTCAATTCAGTCTTATAATTTTCTCTATGATCTGAAATCTCAATGCCCTTTTGGGATCTCCGTTCCATCTTCTAAGATTCTTGAGGTAATTCAGTTTCTAATCTCCTTTTTGGGGGGATTTTGTTATGTATTTGGGTGTTTTTTTTGAATTAATTGAAATTGGTTGTAGTTCTTTTTTATTTGATTTTTTTGGTGATTGGGTTTCATTTTTGAAGTGTGTTTTGATTATTTTGGTGATTAGGAGAGGTTTGGAGTTGTTTTATGATTTGTGAGAATTTAATTTTTTTAATTAATTGAAATGGGTTGTATATTTTTTGATTGTTTTGGTGATTGGGTTTCGTTTATGAAGTGGGTTTTGATAATTTTGGTGATTGGTAGGGGTTTGAAGTTGTTTTTTTAATGATTTGTGAGAATCTTTTTTGTTTCTTGATTAATTGGGGTTACTTTTTTTTTTTTTACCCGCAGCCGCTACCTTTGGGTTTGCTTTTTGATTAATTGGGGTTGCTTTTTGAATAGCTAATTATGGTTTGGTTGTGATTTGTTGATTATTCATTGAGTTGAATCTGTTTTCTGATTATTTTTGCTTTAAAGATTGGATTTTTAGGTTATTTTGTGGGGTTTGAGATTATCTCAAGTCATTGGGGGGAAATATTTATTTGGTTTGGGTATTTTTAATGCTCTTAGTGCTATGTATATGAATTTGGAACAAAGAAAGGGTTATTGTATGAGGAAGATTATGGTTTCAAGTTGTGTTGATGTGGAGATACTTGTTGCATCATATAGCCCGTTTGAGTATTTTCGATTGCTAATCATGGTTTAGGTTGCTCAAGTCATGGAGTTGATGCTGATTGTTTAGGAGCATCTTTTGGAAGTTATAATTTTTAGTATTCTTTTAAATTGTTGTAGATGATTTAAAAGATTTGTGTTGTCATGAATGATATGTAAATTGTATCTTTTAAGTATTGCACGTTCCTGTTGCAGAGTCCTCTTTTTTAGCCCCTTTTATAGCATAGCTGAACATAGTCAGAAAAATGATTTTTCGTTGAATTTAGATATTGAAAAGAACATTTTCAAGTAAAAATTGAAGAAACGGATCAGAGTAATCTGTACACTGTAGTATTAAGTTGTAATTGTGTAGCTTTTCCTTGGAGATGCCCATGAGTAGGATACTTCTCAATGTAATGATGTTCACTTTGTTTTTGATGATCTTCTGTTTAGAAATTATATGCCATGTCTTGAGAGTAGGCAGTTAATGGCATTTAGTGCGTATAGAAATATTGATTTTTGGATTTATTGCATTTTTATATGCATTAGATATAAAAGTTTGTTCAAGTGGTATGAGCAGCCTCTCTTCTTCCTTGGAGAAAAGGCTCAATGTTAAGTAATTGATTCCATCAGTGAGAAAGGCTCAAATTGATTTTGTTTTGGAACTTTGCCAAGTATTTGGAAAGTGTATGCGATTGTTCTAACTTTTAAGAATTGAGAGTGAAGTGTGCCTAGAGTTGGAAACTTGGGTGGTTGAGTGTTAGGTTATCTGCTTAGCTTCCTTTGCAGTGGGAGATTGTTTTTGTGGACAGCAGGACAATTTTGGTCTCACAATGTAGCTCATGTATTCTCCCTTAGGATGTATTCACATGAATGTCTACAGGTAATGAGTTGACTGATTGTGACCATCATGGCATTTTAACTTGGCTTCAATCGGAATGTGGAATTATTTCTACTTTATGTGAACATTATAATGCTTTTCAACATTTTAAGGAAGGGGACATCCACAAAAATAAGTTTCTATTTGACCTCCTCTGGCTCCACACTTCTCTTATCCTTACTTGGTATGCAAGTTTAAGAAATTGATCTATGTTACCACCTCCTACAAGCAAAAGATTGACCAAAAGCTTTGGTTAAAAGGTGACAGTAGCATGTATAAGAGCTGAAATAAGACTAGAAATAACTGGCTTCCAAGTAAGTGAATGAAAAAGTGGTCATTAAGTGGTTGGTGAACGGACAAGTTGGTGGTCAAGCTATTTTAAGCTTGAATGAATGTTCTTATCTAACTTGTGGTTTCAGATGGATTTGTGATGTTCCGTTCAACTTGGAAAAATAGGTTATTCAAGTTCTAATGTAGGTTCTGAAGGTGTATCTAGTACATACTGTTCAAAACAGGTGTATCTAATACATGTTCATCAATGTGTGACTGTTGTGTCTCAGCAATATATACGTTACTTTGGTTCTAGGATTGCTCCTTTTTTTCTTATTCTGTGTTGTTTCTGACAGGCATTCTCCCTATCTACTAAGTTATAGGATTTTGTGTACAATATCAAAACAAAAATGATACCATTACTACCATTATTATGATAATACATATTCCAACCTGCTTGAATACCAGAAAATAAATGGATTGGACATTGATCTTTTCTCTGAGATAAAGGCATAAAATCGAGAAAGAGAACATATAGAATTGGACTATTCTTTTTAGCTTAGCCCTCTTTTATGTTACATGATTTTCCTGAATACTTGTGAGGAATGCTTACTGTTTTCTTTCATAAAATTCATCTCCAGCCTGAACTCTATGCAACCTTGATATACATATGTTGTTCTTATTGGATGGGTCTCATATAGATCCTTCCATAGTTTCCCAAAGTTCACATTTGTTATTTGATCATTTTCTTTTCCATTTCTGTTCCTTGGCGTAAGAGAGCTCGGTTGTTTTTTTTGGGAGTAGCAGAGGGAATCGATGACCCAATTTCTCATAAATTAACTTTATAATTCTTCATGTGAACTGCATTATTTTTTTTAACTATGACATGTATCTTAATATAGTTATTTTTCTTTTATCCTGATTTTTTGCATTTATGCAATTTTCTCACAAGACGGATGGAGAATCACTTGACAAGGCTCTAAGGTCCAGTCAGAAAGATGAGGTTACTGCTATTCTGTTTTACGCCTCGTGGTGTCCTTTCTCGACAGATGTTAAATCGAAGTTTGGTGCACTGAGTTCCATGTTCCCGCAAATCAGACATGTGATGGTTGAGCAATCAAAAGCTACGCCTAGGTTGGTTTAATTTTTGTTAATATTATCTTTTCTGAGTATGGTAAAACTTGTCATCTTCATTAGCATTTTGCTCCACCGTTAAGAGCTTTTACAGTATTGCAGTAACTGCTCACAAGGTGCCGATAAAGTTTATGGAAATGGCTGATCCCTGACTACCCTTAATTCCCTTGTTAAAAATACTTCATCAATGCCGGACATTAAACAATTAAATAGTCGTCCCAACTCTACCTTTTTGTTTTCAGAACGTGGATGTACTGCATGGAAATTTGTGTTGCGTTAAGTATGAAATTGAAACTATTAGATCGATATTTTGCCGAGCAACCTAGTGACAGAAGCCGTTTGAGTTTTGACGTAGACCTACATATGCTTTCAATTAAATAAGTACTTTATTGCGCTTCAATAATAAAGCATGTATCCCATGATGTCATCATAACTTTTCTCCAAGAGAAGGAAAATTGATAAAGAATTTAGCCTTTTCCTTTCTCCCTAGCTTCTCCACTCTTGTTTCAGCTGCTCTCACAATTTTAATCATGTGCCTTGCCTCTCATCTGCAGTGTCTTCTCAAGATATGGAGTTCACAGCTTTCCATCAATATTGATTGTGACTCAGACATCAAGAGTGCGATATCACGGCCAGAAAGATCTTCCCTCCCTTGTGAACTTCTACAAAAGGACTACAGGTGACCTTTTCAAATGCTTGCCTATATTCTCTTTTGCCTGCTTTTGGGTGGCATAGTAAGAGTCATCCATACTGTTGAGAATGTTTAGGAGTGAGCATTTTTCATCTTTTACAAATCACAAGCCAAATCTAAACCTATGTGACTGGCCTTTGATTATTGTGGTGGAATGGTGTTAGGTTTTCATTTCCACTACATTTGATTTCGAGTTTGGTGCCATTTTTTTAAGGGGCACATTCTACAAATTGGCAAAAAAAACCAATTTCTCATTTTGAAATGTCCTACATTTAACATATGCACATGGTTAAGCCAAAATAATGTTGAAGCAAAGAAGAACTAAAATTGGTAACCATGGTTAACTCTTCCCCAGACCCCAGTCGTGGGATTACACTGAGTTGTTGTTGTACAGTTTAACTCTTTAATTTAAGGTCCACACACTTATATTGAGGCACAATAACCCTTCTTGGTATTTTGATTTTGGTTCCGAAATGAAGAGCCCACAACTAAAAACTCAACTAGTACAAATAAGTTTGAGAGAACCGAATCTGAATATTACTTAACTCAGCAAATTAGTTTCCAAAAAATAATTACTGAAGAAACCGTATGAGCAAACCTAGTAGCAGCAGGTACTATAAAAAGTATCTGCTCAATGTCCTAGATCAATTACACACTATTGTCAATTGATAACATTTAATATCAAGGGGTGAAAGTCCTGATTGAATAGATTGTGCAAGTAAGATATATGCGTCTTCAGCAATTTCTTCAACAGTTCAAAGCATCTTACAAAAAGGTCAAATTTTGAACTACTTTAAGCCTAGTTTTGGCACTCCAGGGAATACTGTATTGTAATATCATGCATTCAGAGGGTATGAAGACTAGTTAAGACTTAAGAGGAGTACTATTGGGAGTTGGGACTTAAAGTTCGTTAACTAAACTCATCCAAAATTTGGCAGTTCTCATATGTAGGAGGAACATTTTCTTGCAATTCAACCGCTTCTTCATCATTTATTGTTTTTTAATCATCATTGCTTTCTGCTGCAATTTATCCGATGTCCTGTTTTGATCCATGAGACTTGAGAGATACGAAAAGTCAGACATGCAGAGAGTCCCATGATATTCCAATTTGTTAGTTTTTGTTCTCATCAGAATACTAAAATGACAACATAGCTCTTAATGTGAGTTCATTTTGGGATATTGACCTAAAATTCATTTTTATCCTCTCTAATATTCTCATATTTTTTCTCATCTACCTCTCTTTCAAAGTTCTCTCAATTTGCCTCTTTCAGACAATGTCCACAAATGATTTTACAGCTGCTGAAAAATGCAAAGGAAATTTGCCACAGCGCATAGAGTGAACACCTGAAAAGTGCCGTCTTTTTTTATGAGTTTAAAACTTGAAGTCATTATTGGAAATTTGTACAGTATGCAACAATTAGTGTTCTACCCTTTCTCATTTTAACTTGATGGCATTGACTTCACACTTGTATGCTTGTTTCAGGGCTTGATCCTATGGTCGATGTGACTGAAAGTCAAATTACCTGCAAGGCAGATGGTCGCAAAGCTTTTCAGAAATGGAAAGGGTCCTCTTTGAGGGAATTATTCTCGAGTGAACCTTACCTTGTATTATCGGTTGCATTCCTATTGTTTAGGGCTTCCCTATATTTCTTCCCCAGGTTGGTAGCTCGTGTAGTAGCATTATGGGCTGCATATATTCCTCATCCAAACATGGGGATCTTTGGAGATTCAAGGCAGATTCTGGGGCGCATCTTCCACGTAATTGATCCCAAGAGGGCTTGGAGCAAGCTAAAGCTATGCAAAACGAGAAACTTCCATAAAGGTGCTAGGAATGCTCGAGTTTGGGCTTCGTCCTTGACATCAGTTTCACTAGGAGAGACCTCAGCAGCAAGAATAGCCCCCTCAGGAGACTTGTAAGCTACTACTCGTTGTCTCTTGCATCAGATTGTCACTAAAGCGAACAAGTTAGAACTCAGAGTCTGGCTTCTACAGCAAGTAGAATTGTCTTACTTCTTCATTCCCTGTTATTTCTTCCCCCTCGGGTTAGCTGTTATTGCCCGGTGTTGTATCTTATCTTTTTCAGAAAATTTAAATATACTCAAGAGACCAGAAGATCTTGTGCTTTTAGAGTTTAGGTGGAAATATGAACAGCTTTCTTGTAAATTTTGAGAACAGAGGGTTTCTATGTATATTACATGATGACAAGAGGGAGACTTTGTAACACTGCATGTATTTGTCTGTGATGGTTTGTTGGCATCAACAGAAAGTGTTACACTATGTGTTGGTAAAAATGGCAAGTTACTCATTTGGAACATCATCTTTCATCTTTTACCTTGCAGTCTGTGATACTTGGCTTGTCGCTACTTTGAT
This sequence comes from Solanum stenotomum, assembly GCF_019186545.1. NCBI lineage: Eukaryota > Viridiplantae > Streptophyta > Magnoliopsida > Solanales > Solanaceae > Solanum > Solanum stenotomum. The sequence continues at coordinate 98,822,208 of NC_064282.1, forward strand.
TTAAAAGGTAACTAACGTTACTTTGATTTGAAAGATAATTGACGATTCTTGACTTCTGTTCTACTTTGATTTAGAAGGTAACTTACATTACTTTGATTTGAAAGATAACTGACGATTCTCGACTTCTTCTGTTCTATGTCTCTAATCACTTGCCATTTCGATTACTTCATCCATAACACTCTATACAAAGGGGTCTGCATTTGCAAACTTTCTGACTTATAGGCTTGAATGGGTTTTTTTTTTTTTTTTGGGGGGGGGGGGGGGGGG